>NC_088422.1:30367292-30647292 GCF_034236695.1 Oncorhynchus nerka | reverse complement strand
AGCGACTTACAAATTGGTGCATTCACCTTATGACCTCCAGTGGAACAGTAGTGCATCTAAATCTTTTCAGGGGGAGGGGGGGTGAGAGGGATTACTTTATCCTATCCTAGGTATTCCTTAAAGAGGTGGGGTTTCAGGTGTCTCCGGAAGGTGGTGATTGACTCCGCTGTCCTGGCGTCGTGAGGGAGTTTGTTCCACCATTGGGGGGCCAGAGCAGCGAACAGTTTTGACTGGGCTGAGCGGGAACTGTACTTCCTCAGTGGTAGGGAGGCGAGCAGGCCAGAGGTGGATGAACGCAGTGCCCTTGTTTGGGTGTAGGGCCTGATCAGAGCCTGGAGGTACTGAGGTGCCGTTCCCCTCACAGCTCCGTAGGCAAGCACCATGGTCTTGTAGCGGATGCGAGCTTCAACTGGAAGCCAGTGGAGGGAGCGGAGGAGCGGGGTGACGTGAGAGAACTTGGGAAGGTTGAACACCAGACGGGCTGCGGCGTTCTGGATGAGTTGTAGGGGTTTAATGGCACAGGCAGGGAGCCCAGCCAACAGCGAGTTGCAGTAATCCAGACGGGAGATGACAAGTGCCTGGATTAGGACCTGCGCCGCTTCCTGTGTGAGGCAGGGTCGTACTCTGCGGATGTTGTAGAGCATGAACCTACAGGAACGGGCCACCGCCTTGATGTTAGTTGAGAACGACAGGGTGTTGTCCAGGATCACGCCAAGGTTCTTAGCGCTCTGGGAGGAGGACACAATGGAGTTGTCAACCGTGATGGCGAGATCATGGAACGGGCAGTCCTTCCCGGGAGGAAGAGCAGCTCCGTCTTGCCGAGGTTCAGCTTGAGGTGGTGATCCGTCATCCACACGGATATGTCTGCCAGACATGCAGAGATGCGATTCGCCACCTGGTCATCAGAAGGGGGAAAGGAGAAGATTAATTGTGTGTCGTCTGCATAGCAATGATAGGAGAGACCATGTGAGGTTATGACAGAGCCAAGTGACTTGGTGTATAGCGAGAATAGGAGAGGGCCTAGAACAGAGCCCTGGGGGACACCAGTGGTGAGAGCACGTGGTGTGGAGACGGATTCTCGCCACGCCACCTGGTAGGAGCGACCTGTCAGGTAGGACGCAATCCAAGCGTGGGCCGCGCCGGAGATGCCCAACTCGGAGAGGGTGGAGAGGAGGATCTGATGGTTCACAGTATCGAAGGCAGCCGATAGGTCTAGAAGGATGAGAGCAGAGGAGAGAGAGTTAGCTTTAGCAGTGCGGAGCGCCTCCGTGATACAGAGAAGAGCAGTCTCAGTTGAATGACTAGTCTTGAAACCTGACTGATTTGGATCAAGAAGGTCATTCTGAGAGAGATAGCGGGAGAGCTGGCCAAGGACGGCACGTTCAAGAGTTTTGGAGAGAAAAGAAAGAAGGGATACTGGTCTGTAGTTGTTGACATCGGAGGGATCGAGTGTAGGTTTTTTCAGAAGGGGTGCAACTCTCGCTCTCTTGAAGACGGAAGGGACGTAGCCAGCGGTCAGGGATGAGTTGATGAGCGAGGTGAGGTAAGGGAGGAGGTCTCCGGAAATGGTCTGGAGAAGAGACTATGATGAGTCTTTGTTGTGATGAGTCACAACTATGATGTCATCTTTGGTTATAGATGTAATATATGTAATATGTAATATAGACTATGATATGGCAAAGTTCTTAACAAAATGTAATTGATGGAAAGCATGGAACAGTAACTAATTGCTTGCAATGTCACTCTGCCACAAATTAGGTCTGTCTCCCTCCATTAAGTATAATATGTTACGTTTCGTGTGGTATGTAGTAATTTGTGGATGTCCATCATCCATTTTGTATGATATGTTACAAATTGTTACGTATTACCAAAACGTTTGATATGTTACAAATTCCACTATGTTGTGGCTAATGCTAACGATAGCTAGGTGGCTAACGTTAGCTAAGTTAGGTGTTAAGGGTAATTTTTTTCCTTAAGTTAAGTAACCGGTCTCATGTAACCATACCAAACCTAACATATACTAATTTGATTGTCCCGGATTTATGCTTATTATGTTACGTCTAGTCTATGAGACAAGGCTGCATTATGAAATGCATATGCAAGCTCTGTTCCATTGTCTTTACGATACCTCAAACTGCACATACAAACATTTAAAACCCTAAATATGATTTTTTTTGCAACTGAGCACAAGTGCATTATCTGGTTACATCAGAGGGAAGCATGCTGGAGGTGCACTGCAGTCTATGATTGCATGTCACTCAGTCTAATTCCAGGCATGTAGGAACAAGCTCCACAGAAACACGATGTCTTAATAAGACTCACATTTTCATATTGCACACATCTCACTGACATGTCACCCTACATTAGTCTGAGTGAAAACCACCTTTTAGATGACTGACAGGAATTTAGGTTATTCTCAATACTGTACATAGGGCTGGCTAAAAATGCTCCTAAACTGAAGACACTCCCTACTGAAATATACTGAACAAAAATATAAATGCAACCATTTCAACAGTTTTACTGCGTTACAGTTCATATAACGAAATCAGTCAATTGAAAGAAATGTATTAATCGATGGATTTCACATGACTGGGCAGGGGTGCAGCAATGGGTGGGCCTGGGAGGGCATAGGCCAGGCCCAGATAATCAGAATGAGTTTTTCCCCCACAAAAGGGCTTTGTTACAGACAGAAATACTCCTCAGTTTGATCAGCTATCCAGGTGGCTGGTCTCAAGACGATCCCCCAGGTGAAGAAGCCAGATGTGGAGGTCCTGGGCTGGTGTGGTTACACGTGGTCTTTGGTTGTGAGTCTGATTGGACGTACTGCCAAATTCTCTAAAACAACATTTGTGGCGGCTTATGGTAGAGAAATAGCAATTAAATAACTGGCAACAGCTCTGGTTGACATTCCTGCATTCAGCATCCCTCAAAACTGCACGCTCCCTCCAAACTTAAGACATCTGTGGCATTGTGTTGTGTGACAAAAATGCACATTTTAGAGTGGCCTTTTATTGTTCACAGCACAAGGTGCACCTGTGTAATGATCATGCTGTTTAATCAGCTTCTTGATATACCACCTGTCAGCTGGATGGATTATCTTGGCAAATGAGAAATGCTCACGAACAGGGATGTAAACAAATTTGTGCACAAAATTGGAGAGTAATAAGCTTTCTGTGCGTATGGAAAATTATCAATTCAACGCATGAAACATGGGACCTGGGACACTTTACATGTTGCATTTATATTTTTGTTCAGTATACTTGGAGTATGCTAGTGTCCTATGGTCAAGTGTTCCTAATTAAAATATTTATGGCAAGGTCTGAGGACGTGAAGTACTTTAGCTTTGTTTAGGGCCAGATGTCCCATAGGGCGGCGCACAATTGTCACCCGGGTTTGGTCAGTGTAGGCCGTCATTGTAAATAAGAATTTGTTCTTAACTGACTTGCCCAGTTAAATAAAGGTTCAATAAAAAAATAAAAATGTTGAGGTGCATGTGACACCTCTGTTTTAACACTCCAGATATAATGATACTGATGATTGAGAGGGGCAGGGGCCCCTGGAGCCGAGCCTATGCAGCCTTCCATCATCATCTAACCTGGACAGTGGGAGTAAGATCTCCAACATCATTTCAATCATCAGACAACATGCTGCTTAGAAGCGGGAGAGGAGTTTAATTAGATTAAATTGGATCTTTGAGATTTAATTATGATCCCCCTACCTCATCTCAAACCTCATCAGCCGTACAAGGTACATTAGATAATATGGGGCAGTCTTTTATGCCAGCATCTGGGAGTCCACACTCTTTTAGATGTGTGATCATCTGCCAGTCATTTACCTGATTACTTTAGGCTCACACAGCCAGGCCCTTCTCTGGTCCTGCAGCTGGGAAACCAGGGAATGGTTCATGTGTAGAGAACAGGTGGATGGAGAGCTTTTCCCGCAGCCAAGATGACAGTGACCAGGCCTGTGTAGTTAAAAAACACAAAAGGACCTCTCAGATACAGTTTCCCAAAAGGAAACATCAAATGCATTTGTGAGACTCATAAATCCATTTAATGTTACTGTATATTGGTCAAATGACTTTACCACATCAATGAAATGCATATGATCTTCTCATTCAATTAGTTACAGTATATGCTGTCACAGACTATAAAATCCAGGAAAACTAGAGGCCCTGTCTATTTCCGTGAGAAACATTTTATTTAACATGGTAAATGTAGTTCAGTTAATTAATCAAAACATACATTATTGCAGTGCAATAACATTAATTTTGACCCAGTTTTGATTGAATAGAACCAGTGTAAATCCTTCAGTTCCATTCATGTCCTTCTCTGTTTGTCAAAGTTGACAGAAGGCAGGAGGGAGCATACATGCACTGTAGCCCAAAGGCTGGCAGATGGCGATATTGAGTCGTTTCATCTTATCGTCCAAACACTTTATATGCAGCCTGCAATACACTCGTATCCCTTGTAACTGGATGTTATTCCCCTCAGAAATAGAAGATGGTCTGAAAACACTAGTTTTGGATAACTTGAGTTAGTGCAGTCGTCCATTTTAAAGAGGGCCTACTGGGGCCAGAGGAGCAGAAAGGCTTGATTGTGTGTTTTTGTGGAGCATGTTAGCTCAAAGGCTGGCAGATGGCGACATTGAGTCATTTCATCTTAGTCATATCCCCCGTGGACCAGTTCTCACCTAAAACATTCTCCATTCAGGCTGCAAATGCTTTGCTTTAATGGCAAGAAGGTGAAATTGAAATTATCCATACTTTCTTTATGGAACACAATTTTTTTTTGCACTCTCGCCATTACATAAAGTTGAGGAAATCGAAACATTTGCAGCCTGAATGGAGAATGTTTTAGGTGAGAATTGGTCCACAGGGGATACGACTGTATTGCCGGCTGCATACAATGCGTTTGGACAGTAAGATGAGAACAACTCAATATCGCCATCTGCCAGCCGGAGTAACATCCAGTTCTGGTTTAACTTAGTCTCCTTGAGGAAGTGAGTTCTAGGCCCAAGCGAAGTTTCATTGCTTCCAAATAAATCTCACTAAATAGAGTATCCAAATTCCTGGTCTTGTGGAGTCCTCCTTTAGTTTTCAGATAAGGAGAAGATAGTTGTAAAGAGAGAGAGAGACATACTTTGCGGGAAATTACACATGCTCTTTTCAGTGAATCATCCATATTGTTTACACTTTCAGGCAAACAGATGTATACACAAATAATCAAAATGTGGGAATTGTGAAAATAGTAATATTGTGAATGAGATGAGTTGACCCTATCTGTAAAAGGCTTTGAAATCATGACAAAAATACATGTAATCTAATGTAAATTCAAATGTAGTGCAAACATTACCTTTTGATCTCTGTTTTTTAAGTTCATATGACATAGGTAGCAAAGTTGTATTGTTGTTCAGCAATATGTTGATTATTCTCAGTTCAAGAGTAGATTTGTACCCATTACAAGCCAGTTTCCATGAACTTGTTTCCCACATCAAAGAGCGAGCTATTCTCCCATTCAAGCTGACACATTAAAGCATATCCAAAAGGAATGAGAAAGACTTTTAACATTCCTCCAGTTCCCCCAATGCCACATAGGGTTTTCATTAGCTCACTCACTGGCAAACCTGAGACAGCATAAACTTTTTAGATTGATTATTTAAGTCTCACAAAATCTGGCAAAGAAACAATCATATATAGGCCGCCATGATTAGCTATGATAATCTGTGTGCCATCTGTAATGTATCAGCTCACTTCAGACAAATTATTCTTTATTTTCCATGGCACCCACAAAACATTGCAATTGGAACATTGCCTTTTGCCCTGAATATCTGCCCATATCGTCCAATGGCCAAAGGACCACAAGAACATGAGGTGTTCTCGCATATATGTTGTTGTAAGTCACACAAACACAACACAACGTGAAAGGACATTCTTGTCACTGAGGGTTAACGGCTCATTTGGCCTGGTTAACCAGGATGACATTCACCCCCCCCTCACCTCTCCCCCCTAGTGGAGTGTGGCATCAGCTGCAATGAGCTCCAGATGTGGCCTGGCACCCCTCCAGTCACGCCACTGGATGTAGTTTGAGGGCCGCAATGGAAACACCGCCCACCAGCCGGGCCCAATGAAAGTTCCTCAGACTCCAGTGTGTGGTTTCTTTCATGTATCCATATTTACACTGAGCCTGTTGGGAGAGAAAAGCGGAGCAGGGAAGAGAATGACAGAAGACCAATAGGTAGGGTCAGGATAAAAGGAAAGAAAAGGGAGGCAGGAATAAGAGCCAAAAACAAAACTAAAAGTAGACTATACATGAAGCAGAGAGGAAGGGCATGAAGGGTGAGACTAGAGATCGGGGATGGTGAAGGTGGTGTTCCAGAGTGAGAGAGAAAGTGAGGTTCACATAAGGAAAGTCATGAGCTGAGATCTAATCAGCCTGAACAGACAGCAGACAGAGCAGAGGCATAATGTTTAGCCTCCCACACTTCACAGCTGATACTCTAAACCATTTATTTGGCTAATTATTCATAGGAAAGGGTGTTGGCCAAGTAGCTACTGTCCAGAACATATAAGATGGTATTTTTTACTCTGGTGTGCGTAACCAAAAAAGCTATAGACTTGATCCAATAAAAGATCTATTGTCAAGATAATAAATCCATTAATTTTCACATTATTATTATTATTATTAAGTTTTATACAGCAAAATTGAACAGACATTTTTCTTTCAAATGTTTGTTGTCAAACTAAAGCCAAATCATTTTCTTGATTAATCCTCTTTTTGTTGAGGCTGACACTACTTCCTTTGTCCATGGAAAATCCTAGGCTGTCTTTTTTAATGCAGCTGAAGAATTAGTTCTTCCTCACAACACGATCATACACAAAGGTTGCTGGATCGAATCCCCGAGCTGACAAGGTAAAAATCTGTTGTTCTGCCCCTGAGCAAGGAAGTTAACCCATTGTTCCCCGAGCGCCAAAGATGTGGATGTTGAATAAGGCAGCCCCCCGCACCTCTCTGATTCAGTTGTACAACTGACTAGGCATTCCCCTTTCAGTCTCACACCATGGTAAATGTGCTCACACCATATGGAAAGCCTCTTTTCAGTTTCACAAAGTTCTATGAAAAACAGAAGAACAAGAAGCAAACTACTGCCAGATTTATTCTTGATCCCATCATCAGTTTTCCAGTACATCTTTTTCACAGACGTGAAATTGCTCTATGGCTCAAAGCAGCTAATACAGACAAACAGGCGTCTGCTACTGCAGTTATCCATGAGCCATCCAGACCTCGTAAATTCAGGGCCAGGTTGTCAGAATCAGCATGCCACGTAGTGATGTAAAGTACTTAAGTAAAAATACTTTAAATTACTACTTAAGTACATGTTTGGGGTATCATTATTTTACTTTACTATTTATATTTTTGGCAACTTTTACTTTACTACATCCCTAAAGTAAATCATGTACATTTTACTCCATAGATTTTTCCTGACACTCAAAAGTACTTGTTACATTTTGATAGGAAAATGGCCCAATTCACACACTTATCAAGAGAACATCCCTGGTCAGAGAACATCCCACTGCCTCTGATTTGGCGTACTCGCTAAACACAAATGCTTTGTTTGTAAATTATGTGTTGGAGTGTGCCCCTGGCTATCCGTCAATAAAAAAAACTAGAAAATTGTGCCGTCTGGTTTGCTCAATATAAGGAATTTGAAAGTATTTATACTTTTACTTTTGATACTTAAGTACATTTTAGCAATTCCGTTTACTTTTGATACTTAAGTATATTTAAAACCAAATACTTGTGGATTTTTACTCAAGCAGTATTTTACTGGGTGACTTTCACTTTTATTTGAGTCATTTTCTATTAAGGTATCTATACTTTTACTCAAGTATGGCAATTGAGTACTTTTTCCAACACTGATGCCATAGCACTCTGTGAACATTCAAAAATAGCTAGTTCATAAAGTAAACCAATTGCTGGTAGACTTGCTTCCCCTGCTGGTTGACAAAAAACTACACCTGATAAAATCAATCTCATGCCAGGCAGTTTAGGTGGGGACCTCAAGAAAACAAATACAGAACAGCTGCACAAAAATGAACGTCTCACAGATAAGCTGCTAGTAAACCAGATGGCTAATGTGTTGAGCTCGATGTCCCAGTGTTATTGTGGGTGTTCCAGAAGCTCTTTCAGAAGTCCATCTGGTGCTAGCTGGTAAGGTACCTAGGACTTGTTTGCATGGCTCCAGAGGGAGGGACAGCACTGGAAAAGCAGTCTACATACCTCTTCATGGCCCTACTCTGCAGCCTGCTCCATTTGTCAACACACAAAAGACACACCATTGTGTGTAATATAATTACAGTATTGCCTTACAACAAATGTTGCACTTATTGTTTTTGAATTGCAGTTTTTGTGTTGCATGATTGTGGTCCTGTGTGGCTCAGTTGGTAGAGCACAGTGCTTGCAACACCAGGGTTGAGAGTTTGATTCCCATGGGTGACCAGTACAGAAATGCATGCACTCACTACTGTAAGTTGCTAAAGGACTCAAATGTATTATTATTATTTTTTGGACTAGTAATGAACCTTATGTAATGGAGAGGATCCATCATAATCACATAGCTGGGGATCTGCCCCATGGTGACGCAACAGCTGGATGTCCACAGTAGGCCGATCGGTGAAGAGGAGTGGCCCCACCTGGCGTCTGAGGGTTGGTACATGCCCCACCCCACAGAAGGAACTTACATACAGACTCATGCCGACTGTGACTGGCATAGTGCTGAAATAAAATCACAATACAATACCATACCACTGATAGTTAGGAGGATCAGTTCAACTCATTCCTGTGTTATAAAAATATCATAGGTTACAATGATCATGATCATTGATCATGAGCCTAGGAAGCCACATCCTCACCAGAGCAGTGTAATTAGCTGAATCTCTTAGGTTAGGTTCTGTACCCTTCTGGAGAAGTGATTTGACCCGCTCCAAGTCTCCATCCATTGCAGCAGACCAGTTACCTGTAAAATCACTCACATTTCAGTCACTACAGCAGGGACAATCTTCAGGTCGGAGCTCTAGTAAGAGGCCCAGGTTCCCGACTTGCAATTCCGAGTTGGATGACCGTTCAAAACATATTTTCTCAGTTGGAGCATGTTTTTTCCAAGTTCCCAGTTGTCTTGAACTACCTGAAGTCTGAGATTTCCCAGTTACGACTTTCGAGTTGTTTTGAGCGCAGCAGAAGTCATGCTGGTTTGACAGCATGGCCAATGTTGAATGTTTATCCTTTTAAGCTTGGAAAATAGACCCTTAAACCCAGACTTGGACAACACACCCGCTCCACCAAATAGCATGCTGGTGATTGCTTTGCAATACTTGCAGTTAGCCACTGTTTCTTTCCAAACCACTCATTGTTGAATTTGCGATTTCCAACGGGTAGTGTAATATTTATGTCCAATGGCCAATGAGCACTGGTAAGTTTTATCTATCATTTCTCTTCATTATTTATCTTCATATGACAAAAATTGAAAAGGATTTGCCAGTGTATTGTCGACTTGATTCATGATGAAAGTATAATGTTAACATGATCAATCCAATCAAAGCTACTGTATATACAGTGGGGCAAAGAAGTATTTAGTCAGCCACCAATTGTGCAAGTTCTCCCACTTAAAAATATGAGAGAGGCCTGTAATTTTCATCATAGGTACACTTCAACTATGACAGACAAAATGAGAAAGAAAAATCCAGAAAATCACACTGTTGCTGGTATTTTGGCCCATTCATCCATGCAGATCTCCTCTAGAGCAGTGATGTTTTGGGGCTGTTGCTGGGCAACACTGACTTTCAACTCCCTCCAAAGATTTTCTATGGGGTTGAGATCTGGAGACTGGCTAGGCCACTCCAAGACCTTGAAATGCTTCTTACAAAGCCACTCCTTCGTTGCACGGGCGGTGTGTTTGGGATCATTGTCATGCTGAAAGACCCAGCCACGTTTCATCTTCAATGCCCTTGCTGATGGAAGGAGGTTTTCACTCAAAATCTCACGATACATGGCCCCATTCATTCTTTCCTTTACATGGATCAGTCATCCTGGTCCCTTTTCAGAAAAACAGCCCCAAAGCATGATGTTTCCACCCCCATGCTTCACAGTAGGTATGGTGTTCTTTGGATGCAACTCAGCATTCTTTGTCTTCCAAACACGACAAGTTGAGTTTTTACCAAAAAGTTATATTTTGGTTTCATCTGACCATATGACATTCTCCCAATCTTCTTCTGGATCATCCAAATGCTCTCTAGCAAACTTCAGACGGGCCTGGACATGTACTGGCTTAAGCAGGGGGACACGTCTGGCATTGCAGGATTTGAGTCCCTGGCGGCGTAGTGTGTTACTGATGGTAGGCTTTGTTACTTTGGTCCCAGCTCTCTGCAGGTCATTCACTAGGTCCCCCGTGTGGTTCTGGGATTTTTGCTCACCATTCTTGTGATCATTTTGAACCCTCAGGGTGAGATCTTGCGTGGATCCCCAGATCGAGGGAGATTATCAGTGGTCTTGTATGTCTTCCATTTCCTAATAATTGCTCCCACAGTTGATTTCTTCAAACCAAGCTGCTTACCTATTGCAGATTCAGTCTTCCCAGCCTGGTGCAGGTCTACAATTTTGTTTCTGGTGTCCTTTGACAGCTCTTTGGTCTTGGCCATAGTGGAGTTTGGAGTGTGACTGTTTGAGGTTGTGGACAGGTGTCTTTTATACTAATAACAAGTTCAAACAGGTGCCATTAATACAGGTAACGAGTGGAGGACAAAGGAGCCTCTTAAAGAAGAAGTTACAGGTCTGTGAGAGCCAGAAATCTTGCTTGTTTGTAGGTGACCAAATACTTATTTTTCACCATAATTTGCAAATAAATTCATTAAAAATCCTACAATGTGATTTTCTGGATTTTTTTTCTCATTTTGTCTGTCATAGTTGAAGTGTACTTATGATGAAAATTACAGGCCTCTCTCATCTTTTTAAGTGGGAGATCTTGCACAATTGGTGGCTGACTAAATACTTTTTTGCCCCACTGTATAACGTGATTTGACATCATTTGATCTGTGGCCAATGACTTTGAGCCTTGTTGGATGGGCACTTCTAGTGTAACTCTATGGCAGCACCCAAGGGGCTTGGATTTTCAAGCTCTACCCCGTAGATTTTGTGGTGACATAGTTTCCCAATGAGTGACAGAACATTGAGGCAATCATGGCGCAGCTAGAGAACATGACCAACCCCTTACGTTTCGTATTTTCCACTGGCTGCTACAGAAAGCACTGAGCTAGGCTAAAACACCTGAATTTTGGAGCTGCCTTACTCAAGAAAGCAAAAAAGAGACCCAAGTTGAATGTGGCTTTATTAACTCAATGATAAAAAATGTTTTACATTGTTTGCAAATTGATATGTGGGGCTCATCTGCCTTGAATGATGGGTCACCATTGGCTGCTGCATTTGCCTATAGGCTATCTCTGAGTCCTTTGCTCTTATTTCTTTAGCCGCCAATGTATCACAGTGTATAAATGTGTCAATTTCCATTTATTTTCAACTTATGGGGTAGCTTCTTGAAGGGAAACTGCCCTATTTGCAAAATTGTAAATGTCACTCACAAATTCCCTTAGCCTGTACATTTTGGCATGAGGTGAGACATCACAGCCAAACAAACTCCATCTTCAGAATTGTCATTTAGCTAGAATTTACTATGCAACTATAGGAACATCCCTCCCACCATTGGATAAGCACCATCACAACCTTTAGTGAATAGACCTACTTCCACATTATGAATAGGTAAAATACTTACATTTCCCATGGTTTCAGACAGACTGTCTCTTCCCCCCTGGGCTCATGTCATAGGACCAAAGCTGACAGCAACCCTGTGACAGTAGTTCCACCACCAAGAGCAGCAGTAACAACAGGACATGTTTGTCTTCTATTCAAATAGTCAACCTTACTCTATCTGAGCAGGTAATGTGTCTGAGGTTTTATTGGCTCCTTAGTCCCATCACATCAGAGGTCACAAAAAAAGTGGAATTAAAGAATAAAGGATCCACTCAAAAATATATTGCAGAGCAGCACGAAGTATCTCCACTTCAGGAACCCAAAGGCCATTTTAAAAGCCTAAAATACTTTAGGCATGATTGTGCACTTTTACAGCAGCACCAATTAAATTAATTAGGCACAGGGCATAGACTTATTTTGGAAAGTTAGTGAAAAGATACCATTATTTCATTTGCACAAGTAATTAATTACACATATAGTTAAAAAAAATATATAATAACAGTAATTTATTGAATTACCTTTTTGTGGTTGAGTGCAATAATTATAGACAGGGAAAGAAGAGCAACACACCTATTTAAAGAACTAACTTTCATCCAATATTTCTTGAATACAATGTTATATCAAAATAAATAACCATTGTTCTTTCAAGGTTCTGAGAATGAGGATCGCCACACTCAAGGTGCAATATTCTTTATGATTGCCTTCATTATCATGACAGATCAGTACCTATTGACAGTGAAATAGAGTATAGAGGGAATATTGCATCTCAAAATCTTTCAGCCTCAGCCAGAGAAAATGCCATCTTTAAACATGCAGACATTGTTCTAAAAGAACTGATGTGAGATTGTAAAAATCACAGTCCAGCAGTGATAACATTTTGCTATCCTAATAACATTTTGGAAGCACTAGATTTGAAATACTTTGTTACAATCACATTTAACTTGGTGTCCTATGAGTGAATAAAACTGAAGTTATTGACCAAAACATACTATTTAGACATTTGTGCAAAGCAAAATTTCAAGACATGACTGAATGAGATTAACTGTTCATTGGTTGTTGTCTCCTTGAGGGGAGTGTTATACAACTAAGTGCTACACAAGCTTGAACATGACAGTAACACAATTAAAACACACAGTCACTTTGATAACTTATCATATTTGGATATGAAGTTCATACAACAAGAGCCAAAAACTACAGTGAAATGCATGCAACTAGATATCAGACAGGGGTAGAAAATAAGGAGGTAGATTCACAGAGAACACCAAAAAACGACAGGCAAAAAAAAAGAAAAAGAAGAGTACATTGCATACTTGAAATTCTGTTGAATACAGTTCAACACACAGTCTTCTATGAAAAATGAATTCCACGGCATAATTGTGTGGTGCAATAACAGCAAATTATTTGCCATTTTCACCATGCTACGGTATGGCTTTGACTTAGAAAATAAACATCCTAATCATAAAGCATATCTGGCACTTTAAGTACATTGATAAGAATGTAGTCACAATGGCATCTCCCATTTATGCTTTACCACAGTCTTGATTGAGGCCCTTTCATGCAATTATAGTTTGATAATCTTTGATTTACAGACATTAAATAATCAAGAAAATACACATCTAGAAATCATAAAAATAAGTTAGGATTGAATCCAGATATAATAGTAAACATACATAAAGAACATTCAATATTTTGGTTTTGGGAAATAAAATAAGGAAAGACAGTCAGACATTTAAAATATTCCACTACATAACAGAAACGGATAACCCTGCATGTGCTCTAGTGCAAGAGATTTAAAGCTAGTATATCAGGTGGAAGGGATGTGGGATGCCAAGGATGTGCATAAAATGCATGTATTGCATAAGGGTCCAGGAAGCTTGATAGTAGGGGTGGGTGGGATTTGCTGGCATAATAACATCGTTGCCAGGCATTCATGAGATTAACCAGCCTGAATCCAGGTGGGATGTGCAGGGGAGTCATCTGACACTTTGAGACATGTGCAATGCAGTCAGCATCTCTTCAAAAATGGCCCCCTTCACATTGGACCCTCTCAAGTTGGCCTCTTGTAGGTCACAGCCAGACAGATCACAATTCTGTGATGAGTAAAAAACTGTCAGTATTCTTGGTACTACCCAGTCAGTACTCTTTGCAATAACCTTAGATGTCACAGTAATAAAACTGTAATACTGTTCTTAAGATGGATGCTACTTTATGGAATCTGAAAAAACTTTAACAATTATTATAAGAGCTGTCTGATTCCATTTGTTTCAGATTTACTTGATCATTTAGTCTCAAGTTTAATCCACTTAAATACCTTCTGCTTACCTCAAGATCAGTTCCTGCCAAAGTGGCACCCCGTAGGTTACAATTCTTCAGTTTAGCATTTTTTAGAGTGGCCACACGCAGATTAATTCCAGTCATCTGACTTCCCTCCATGTCAACGCCTTTTAGATTGGCACCTAATAAGACATACATTAGACGTTCAACACAAGAGGTTATACAAGTGTTTCCAGTTCCATATTTCTCATTCTTCTTATAATACAAATAAATTAAAGTTCACCCTCCAAGTTGGCCTTTAGACCAGATGGTTCTTCAAAATTACATCCTTTGAGAGATGCCCCCTCAGCATTTGAACAGAGCATTTTTACACCCTGCAAGTTAGCACCCTAAAACAGAGAAACAAAATTAGTCCCCTCAAAATACTGTTAATTTTTCAAATGTTGACACGCTGTAACAGGTAGGTTTCATAAGCTAATGAAGGAGCTAATGGGTTTACATCGAGGTTGGCCCCAGAGAGGTCAGCCCGCTCCAGGTTTGAACAGCATAGGTTGGCATGTGTCAGGTTGCAGCGACTCAGGTTGGCCATCTTGAAGTTGATGTAGCGCAAGTCGAGGCGAGAGAGATCAGCACCACTGAAATTAAGTCCCTTTTGGATGGAGAGAGGTATTATTTGTCATGGTCACATTTTAGGTACACTGCATCGAATGTTCAACAGTGCATTGTCCTTGTGGAAAATGTGGTTTTACCTGACAACGGAGCTCTGATTTGGTGGGTGTAGCCAGCAGAAACCGAACAAACTCCTTGCGAGAGATGGGAGAGTGGTCCTCAGGTGGCTGGTTATTCTGGAGAAAAGCATGTGGTGACATGGATCAATATGCTGTGACAAAATTAAATGAATCATTTGATATATGGAGCTTGCTTGTCATCCATAAGGCCATGAGTTTGTCACCTTTATTGTTACTTCCAACTGATCAGCCAGCTGCTCAATTCCAAAGAATCGAGCCTCTTCCAAAACCCCTGGAAAACAGATTAGATTTACTAATCAGAGCAAATATGTTGTCGAGATTTCATGCTGTAGTCAACATGCACAACTGAAGTGATATCATTCATCTGTGAGCTTTATCGTAAAGATAATGAAAGTGTCACCTGTAAATGCCATACTTACCAAGTAAATTGATACCTTCATTGATAATGAGCTGGCCATGTCGCAGGTAATTAAGAATAGGCTCAAAGTATTCTGGGCTGCGGTCAATCAGGTAAGCTCCCCGTTCATCTTGCTTGTTACCCCATACATCTGCAGAGCAAAGAGCCTATAATTATGGGTAAATCCCAGCAGAAAAGGTCTCATGTATAAGGTCAGCAGTGTTAGAGGTGACAAACTTCATTGTTTACCCTTCTCCCGGAACATGTGAGCAAGCATGCTCTCTGGCTCCTTGCTGACCAAGGTACTGCTGTAAAAAGAACCATAGTTTGTGAGGAAAAAAAGTGACCAAAGAAAGTAGATGGCAATAATATTAACAGAGATATTCCTATGTGACTTTTGATATTCATAGACCATTGAAACCACTACTCCATTGCTTACCGTGTGGTGGTGAAGAGACGCCCCCCAATATTAAGGGTCAGCCAATCTGTGTGTGCCCTAGGCAGGCCGTCTGTAGTCCTGACATCATTCTGTGGGTCTAAGATAACATTATTCAGAGGGATAACTCACCACATTCTTCAGAACCAAATGGTTTGAAAAGACTAGGAAAGAATTAGAGGACAAACCCACCAACAAAGGAGTCTCCCTCTGAGACATACAAAACATCATCATCCCTATAATAAAGGAATAGTAGAGAAATGAATATGTAATATTGGCTGGAGTAAGGACATTCCAAAGACATAAAGCTACAAAGTGTTGAAGGAAATGTGCACTACCTGATGAGCGCTATGTCATCTATAAGACCACCTTTTCCATTGTATAAATTACAGGCTTTGATTCCCAATTTATTGCTTGCTACAGATAACAGGTCGGCCAAGGTCCCATACACAGCTACAACCTAATGAAGGAAAACAAGAGTTATTGTCACAAAACATACTTATTTGGGCAAACCAATTCTATCTTGCTAGCAAACTAAAAGGTAGACTCAGCAATATAACATGACGATACACAGCTGGACGACTGCTTATATACAGATGTCTACAACAAAGTTAAAATCTTCCAAGACTGGCACCAGTTCTTCCAAATGTGCCCCTCCCTTAAAACATACCAATATTGTGACGAGGCAATGGTGTGTGGCAGGTTTAAATGTTGTTTGAAAACACTTGACTTCTGTAAGAAGGAAATGGCCCCATTTTGAATGATGTCATATTGCTAAGTCTACCGGTTATGTAGCCAGATAGCTAGCTAGGAAATTAGTTAGTCGATAGCTACGTTTGTTCGTGTTCCCAATGCCGAACGACCTCAGATTAACTATCTACACAAATTTATGGGCCGCGTAGCTTCGATGCAACTAAGCGAGTTTGTTGGGACATTTGGCTGTTACAAACTCGCTTAGTTGAATCGAAGCTTAGGGCCGCATTAACGTTACATTACATAGACATTCTTACCATACAGTTAGCTATCGTTAGCCCAACAGCTAAGCTAACTGTACGCACCTTGCCATTTTTGGACGTCCCGTTCACAAAAAGAGTAACTCTTCTCATTCTTTGTAACACGTTTAAATACCAATCCCAGAACAATGAGCCACAGCAAGACGTTCCAGAGCAGCCCGCTAGCAGATTTGACAGTGGGAAGAAACGCAAGAAGAAAACTCCAGCCTACCAATGGAATGGACATATTTCTTAGGGGTTCACAATCAAACCAATCAAATTTTGAAACAGAAAGTAGGTGAGCCAATCAAGGGCCAACATTGGGTGTACTCGTTTTAACAAGCCAGTGCGTGCCATCATTCTTGAATATGGTTAAGTATTTATGTCACACCGTTCTTGTAAAGCCCGATCCACACCCGCTCAATCGTACCAGAGACGTAAAGGAAGCAAGGAGTTTTTGTATGGAGGTCAATTAGTGTCGAATTTGGTCAACAACAAAAATGTATTAATTATTTGCGATGTGAGATTTATTTGATCAAATAGAACTTTCGTAATGCTTAAGTTGTTAAGAGTGTAGGACACAAGTAAGGACACATGACATCCCTGGAGTTTGACATAAAACATTTTATATCGGAGTTGTCACAAGATGGCTATGCATATTCATACATTTATGCTAGTAGCATAGCATCCCCATTGGATACAGCCCTCATCGAATATTTTAAAAATGATGTTTTTAGTGATCTAATGATTCTCTCTCTTCGTAGGAAAATCTGCAGAGCTGGGATGGTTGTATCTCTTTTATATACACTGCTCAAAAAAATTAAGGGAACACTTAAACAACACAATGTAACTCCAAGTCAATCACACTTCTGTGAAATCAAACTGTCCACTTAGGAAATAACACTGATTGACAATACATTTCACGTGCTGTTGTGCAAATGGAATAGGAAATTATAGGCAATTAGCAAGACATCCCCAATAAAGGAGTGGTTCTGCAGGTGGGGACTACAGACCACATCTCAGTTCCTATGCTTCCTGGCTGATGTTTTGGTCACTTTTGAATGCTGGCGGTGCTTTCATTCTAGCGGTAGCATGAGACAGAGTCTACAACCCACACAAGTGGCTCAGGTAGTGCAGCTCATCAATGCGAGCTGCGGCAAAGAGGTTTGCTGTGTCTGTCAGCGTAGTGTCCAGAGCATGGAGGCGCTACCAGGAGACAGGCCAGTACATCAGGAGACGTGGAGGAGGCCGTAGGAGGGCAACAACCCAGTAGCAGGACTGCTACCTCCGCCTTTGTGCAAGGAGGAGCAGGAGGAGCACTGCCAGAGCCCTGCAAAATGACCTCCAGCAGGCCACAAATGTGCATGTGTCTGCTCAAACGTTCAGAAACGGACCCCATGAGGGTGGTATGAGGGCCCGACGTCCACAGGTGGGGATTGTGCTTACAGCCCAACACCGTGCAGGATGTTTTTCATTTGCCAGAGAACACCAAGATTGGCAAATTAGCCACTGGCGCCCTGTGCTCTTCACAGATGAAAGCAGGTTCACACTGAGAACATGTGACAGACGTGACAGTCTGGAGATGCCGTGGAGAACGTTCTGCTGCCTGCAACATCCTCCAGCATGACCGGTTTGGCGGTGGGTCAGTCATGGTGTGGGGTGGCATTTCTTTGGGGGGACGCACAGCCCTCCATGTGCTCGCCAGAGGTAGCATGACTGCCATTAGGTACCGAGATGAGATCCTCAGACCCCTTGTGATGCTGGTGCGGTTGGCCCTGGGTTCCTCCTAATGCAAGACAATGCTAGACCTCATGTGGCTGGAGTGTGTCAGCAGTTCCTGCAAGAGGAAGGCATTGATGCTATGGACTGGCCCGCCCGTTCCCCAGACCTGAATCCAATTGAGCACATCTGAGACATCATGTCTCGCTCCATCCACCAACGCCACGTTGCACCACAGACTGTCCAGGAGTTGGCGGATGCTTTAGTCCAGGTCTGGGAGGAGATCCCTCAGGAGACCATCCTCCACGCATCAGGAGCATGCCCAGGCGTTGTAGGGAGGTCATACAGGCACATGGAGGCCACACACACTACTGCGCCTCATTTGGACTTGTTTTAAGGACATTACATCAAAGTTGGATCAGCCTGTAGTGTGGTTTTCCACTTCAATTTTGAGTGTGACTCCAAATCCAAACCGCCATGGGTTGATAAATTTGATTTCCATTGATAATTTTTGTGTGATTTTGTTGTCAGCACATTCAACTATGTAAAGAAAAAAGTATTTAATAAGAATATTTCATTCAGATCTAGGATGTTGTTTTACTGTTCCCTTTATTTTTTTGAGCAGTGTATAACATTCTATTGGTTGCAAGAATTTAGTATAATTTAAATTGAATAAAAACATTTCTGGCGTTGTTTTGTTCATCGAAAATCTCCTTCCAACTATTTTGAAACCTCTATTGTGAAGCTGTCCATTTTTTGGTCCTGAAATTAAACTAGCATATATTTTTATTTAGCACAATTTTCTTTTGCCAATTTTGGTATTTAATGCAGGGCTGACAGACAAGTTCCATACGATCTCTAGAGCAGACATTTTCATGTAATTTTGTTAACTGCATGTGTGACAACTCCACTAGTTTTATTTATATTATTTACAAAGATTATACATTTTAAAAATCATCTAAAAATAACTTTAAAAAAAAAAATCAATTAGTATATTTGAGTTTAACCAAAATAGTTGTTTTAATATTTGTTTAGTCTTTTCTGGTGAATAAAACTGAAATTGCAAACAACTTTCTATGGCTTGTTTAAAAAATAGTGATATTTTAGAGAGGATTTCATTTTCAAATAACTGAAAGTAAGGTAATCTGAAGGGAAAAAGGCAATTTTTACTAATCTGCTATAGAACTAGTTGCGATATAAATATAGTTTGTGTTTAAAAAAGGATTACAATAATGAGATGTATCCACCAATCCAGAGGATGGATGACTCCAATTGTTAGGGCGGAGAGACGTGGCTTGTCAGTATATTCATAATCTTTGGTGGAACACACCCATGTTAGGTGATAATTGGAATCCTTGGGACGTCATTACACTTAACCCTACCCCTAATTTAACCCTTTTAAACCCATTTTAAATTTCAACCTCAATGGCGCAATGTCAGAGTTGGACACCCCAAGGATCCCCTTTTCCACACCAAAGAAACTGATAAAATAATCAAAGGTAGTGCAAATGTATATTATTTTGCCATTTTAATCTAAATCTTGCATTGCTAATGTATTCAGCATAATAAACATAATCACATCCCAGCAGAGTGCACTCATTTATTGTAACTAAATTGACTAAATTAAAGTGCAAGCAACACTCCAATGTACAACTCAATTAAAAAATAATATTTCAGCAATACTGTTATTAGTGTTTGTATTTGCCTCTAAGAGTTATGCCAGCAGGATATGGTAAAACTGTTACCCTTGAAACTAACACAATACATATTTTGGTCTAAAATGAAGTCACTAATACCAATTCTGTTTAGCTTGCAAACATCTGCCAGAAAAAGCATGACAACCGACCCATTGTCATGTCACCTTCGATCCAGTTTAAAAGTTTAGCAAACCATGCAGGTTTGGAACATGAATTCAGTCAGAATATTCTCCATCAGCACAACACTGAAAGTGCTTTTAACTCATGTGGTCCACTCAAGATGTAATGTTTAATTCCCTAACAACATTGATTAAATGGCACCAGGTGATAAACCAATCAAATATTTTCAATACAATTTACATCAACTTGGGTTTGAAAGTTGAAAAGACACTGATGGACAGTTGAAAGACACTGGATATTCAGACAGTGGGAAATAAATAAATAAATAACTTTATAACAAGAAGTTCTTAAGGTGTCTTTGCACACTATGTTTAATGTGCCACAGTAACAAAACCCAAAAGGTAAAAACACATATCTTAATTGAATCTATACATCAAAGTAAAGCAGAACGTTCCCCTTCATTGCCATTTAAGTTAAGGATTTTATGATCCATTTCATATGGGGCATAACAAATCGTAGAATAAATACAGAATTTGCTTAAATGTTAAAAATAAGGAAAGTCCACAATATCAAGAGATGCAACTTAAAGCCTTGTCATTGGTACAGGTTCTGGGTCTGTCTGGTAATGGCTGCCCAACACTTTGCCAGTCCTGGCCAGTGTCCCCGTCATTTGGCGTGTGGAGGGGAGTCTGTAGAAGGCATGCCATAGGGAGCCATGAACTCTCCTTATCATAGGGGTAATGGGGAAGGGGGTGTAGTTGAGTAGTTGGTGGACTTGAACCAGAGGTTTTTGGGCATAATAGGAGCACCGCCCACCTCTTCAGAAGGTCTTCCGATGGATGGCACGTGCTCGGTCTTCCTCATACTCCTTCTTTGACACCCACATCTTCTTGAAGGTGTCCAGTGACGCAAGGATGGAGCCCCTTCAAGCATGCAACAAGAGAGGATCATAACTCTGGAAACAGAGACTAATCTGTTTAGTCTGTGGCTGATCACATGATGTTACTTACCCTATCCACGTGGAGTAGAGTCGTTCTTGGGGTGCAGAGATCTAACAAAGAGTAACACGGGGAAATAAATGGACTGTGACACAGCACAACTAGTTCAGAAATGGATGATAATTGTTGAACCAACATTAAACATTTAATACATTGAAATTGCTGCGAGTCCCCAAGGTTAGGGCAGCAAATACCTTTATTTTCACATCTTTGGGTGCCAACTTTTTCACTTCACTTAACAATCGATCACCAAAACCTTAGGGAAAGAAAACATGTAAAACAAGGACAGATGAAGACAATTAGCCAATGCTTAAGGAGTGGAGTGAAACATTTGTTGTTTGCCAGTCCTCAATATGTAATTGGTGGGAAAGAATTCTAATGAATACCTTTGAGGAGAGTGGAGCCCCCAGAGAGGACAATGTTGGAAAAGAGTGTACGTCGCAGGTCCATGTCTGACTTCTGAATGGCAAAAGCCAGAACCTCGTGGATTCCTTCACTCTCGTCCCCTATCAAGTCTGGACGGAAGAGAAGCTCTGGGGCTCGGAATCGAGCAGGGCCAATCTACACAGGGTATAACAAGCTGTCAATACTTTGGTATAAATACAAAAGTTTACGTGCCATGTCAAAATAGCAATATTGAACAACTTTCAGAACAATACATGTTGCGAATGCATCTAAAATGACTCACATCCAATGTGCTGCCATCAGGAAGAGTGTACTGTGCCTTCTCCGTCTCCAAGGTTTCATCTTTCTGTGGGTTCAGAGATAGGTAGCATGCTCTCTGCAGAGGTAAACAAGATAAAAGTGACAGATGTCAAGGACAAAGGTTGAATCAAAAATCTAAATAACAGGACTGACAGAGTGTCTTGTGAAGATTGTAGGGGTTGTCAAACAAGTTAATCACAATTTTTGAATTTGGCCCTAATGGAAGATTTCTTCTAGAGGTCGACCGATTAATTAATTGACATGTCCGATTTCAAGTTTTCATAACAATCGGTAATCAGCTTTTTTGGACCTGATTACATTGCAATCCACGAGGAAACTGCGTGGCAAGCTGACCACATGTTATGCGAGTGCAGTGTCAAAAGGACCTTGTGGCTGCAAGGAGCCAAGGTAAGTTGCTAGCTAGCATTAAACTTATAAAAAACAAATCTTCACAAAATCACTAGTTAACTACACATGGTTGATGATATTACTAGGTTAACTAGCTTGTTCTCTTGCGTTCAGTGCAAGCAGAGTCAGGGTATGTGCAACAGTTTGGGCCGCCTGGCTCATTGCGAACTGTGAACTAATTTGCCAGAATTTTACATAATTATGACATAACATTGAAGGTTGTGCAATGTAACCACTATTTAGACTTAGGGTTGTCACCCGTTCGATAAAAAAGGAACGGCTCTGTATTTCACTGAAAGATTAAACGTTTTGTTTTCGAAATGATAGTTTCCGGACTTGACCATATTAATGGCTCGTATTTCTGTGTCTATATTATAATTAAGTCTATGATTTGATATTTGATAGAGCAGTCTGACTGAGCGGTGGTAGGCAGCAGCAGGCTCGTAAGTATTAATTCAAACAGCACTTTACTGACTTTGCCAGCAGCTCTTAGCAATGCTTGAGGCACATCGCTGTTGATGACTTCAAGCCTATCAACTCCAGAGATTAGGCTGGCAATACTAAAGTGCCTATAAGAACATCCAATAGTCAAAGGAATAGGAAATACAAATGGTAGAGAGAAATAGTTGACATGTCATAATTCCTATAACTACAACCTAAAACTTCTTAACCGCTTCCAGCTACACCCCTACTTTTTTCAATTTCCGCCTGTAGCGCAGGCCCAGGACCAAGGATATGCATATTCTTGGTTTCATTTGAAAGAAAACACTCTGAAGTTTGTGTAAATGTGAATTGAATGTAGGAGAATAACACAATAGATCTGGTTTAGATAATACAATGAAAAAAACATATGTTTTTGTCCTCCTAAAATGAACAAGACAAAACAAACATTCAGATAGGATGATGGGGACCATTTCAGTGAAAAACATAAGAGGGCAACAGTACTTGTGCAAAGTTTCAGAATGATAACTTCCAAAATGAGTGTGCTACATAAAATGTATCATGAAGTCACCCAGGTGTCCCACACAAGTAGACCAAATGTACCCAAGTGGCCAAATTGGTGAAGTTATACATTTTGAATGGAATAACTATACACAAAATACCAAAATGGTATTTTAACACCACCCCCCCACATTTACAAAATAACACTTTCAATATTTGGAAGACCTTCAGTCCTCTACACAATATTGTGCTGCTGATGCCAGGTGGTGCAGGTGATGGGGGACTTCATTTTGCAAAGAACACAGCGACGCCTCCATGCTGTGCCCTTTAGACCCTGAGGCACATCCATGCCTGCAGAAATACATTTGGGCAGATGAACACCACTTGTGGCAGGAGCTGGATGAACCAGCTTCAGTGGGGGATGGACACCTTGGCACTGGGGGCTCCCATTCGGAGTCAGTGTTACTGTGAGAGAAAATGTTCAGTTAAATCAAATTTATTTATATAGCCCTTCGTACATCAGCTGATATCTCAAAGTGCTGTACAGAAACCCAGCCTAAAACCCCAAACAGCAAGCAATGCAGGTGTAAAAGCACGGTGGCTAGGAAAAACTCCCTAGAAAGGCCAAAACCTAGAGAGGAACCAGGCTATGTGGGGTGGCCAGTCCTCTTCTGGCTGTGCCGGGTGGAGATTGTAACAGAACATGGCCAAGATATTCAAATGTTCATAAATGACCAGCATGGTCGAATAATAATAAGGCAGAACAGTTTAAACTGGAGCAGCAGCACAGTCAGGTGGACTGGGGACAGCAAGGAGTCATCATGTCAGGTAGTCCTGGGGCACGGTCCTAGGGCTCAGGTCCTCCGAGAGAGAGAAAGAAAGAGAGAATTAGAGAGAGCATATGTGGGGTGGCCAGTCCTCTTCTGGCTGTGCCGGGTGGAGATAACAGAACATGGCCAAGATGTTCAAAATAGTTTCACATATGAGCCCTGTATCAACAGGTATAATAAACACACATTATATATAGTACAGGGAACATAAGGTTGAATATATTATTATAGACCTGCTAGATCTGTCTCATTTATATTATGACAGACCAGCTAGATCTGTCTTTATTATATTACAACAGACCAGCTGTATCTACTGTCTCCATTTCACTTTGGCCATTGTTGTGGGCCTGCCCTCCCCTCAACAGCCTCAAATAGGCTATTTCATTTCACAAATAATATTTTCTATTATTAATTTCAAACAATGGCATTGGCATGAGAAAAACTTACCAGTCCAAAACAATGTCCTTTCTGTTCAAAAAATATTCCTCCATTTGGGAATCGCTAAATGAATCGTCCTCCAACAATCTGTCTCACTTACCTGATCAATTTCTTCCAAAATTGTGTGTACATCTGTATATCTAGACTTAGATTTAGCTTTCCCTGACTTAGTCGCCATACTGATTGATATATAAACAGCTGAAGATGCGCTTTACCAAAACAACGTTGTACGTAACATGTGGCTCCTTCCGGTATGAATCTTCAATGGCGAATGAACCTCCTTACGCCGGAGTTTACTACATGGGTTGGTTTTCCAACACATAAACATTACATATTTCTGTTTACCTCAGCTCATTGGCTATCTACCCAGCTAGATTTCAAGACGATCAGTAGTCATTGGGTTAAAATACAGTCAATCAACGAAACAGCGGTCATATCATTGGTGCACAATGATGTCATTACTTGTCTTCAAATCGGTTTCTTTCAGTCAATACATCCCGCGAAATGACCCATCAGGTTTGGTTGTGTTACAAACAAACCAGTTGATTGCAATGAAACCAAACATGACTGGAAAAGTCACGTTTAGTGTGTGTATTTACATCGAATGTGTCGTCGAAAATGGAATGAGACGGAATTCACGACAAGCGGTTCACAAAATGTTTCGTGTTGGGCTATAAAAATGGATTTTATCAAACAAAAGACCATTCATTGTGTAACAATAAGCATTGGGATTGCAAACAGAGGAAGATCAAAGATAAAGAATTTATTTTATTGCAATTTGTGATGTTACGCCTGTGCTGGTTGAAATAGCTTTTTTTAATGGGGCTTTGTTCTCAGATAATCGCATCGTATTCTTTCGCAGTAAATCCTTTTTTAAATCTGACAACGCAGTTGGATTAGCAAGATTCTAGGCTTTCGACCCATGTGAGACACTTGTATTTTCATGAATGTTTAATATGACTATTTATGTAGCGATCACCGTATGTTAACCGTATGGTTAACTGGGAATATTGAACCACCAGCTTTCATATGTTCTCATGTTCTGAGCCAGGAACTTAAAATGTTAGCTTTTTTTTTAGATGGCACATACTGCACTTTTACTTTCTTCTCCAACACTGTGTTTTTGCATTATTTAAACCAAATTTAACATGTTTCAATATTTATTTGAGACTAAATAGATTGTGTATTATATTAAGTTAAAATAATAATAATATTAAGTTAAATTAATAAGAGATACACACACATATATAATACAGATATACATGTAACCGATGTGAAATGGCTACCTAGTTAGCGGTGGGACCTGAAGACCTGAAGTAGTTGTTGCCCTTGCTCTGCGTGTGGCGCGATGGGTAATGATGCTTCGGGGGTGGCTGTTGTTGATGTGTGCTGAGGGTCCCTGGTTCGAGCTCGGGTCGGGGCGAGGGGACGGACGAAAGTTATACTGTTACATTGATGCCGTGACCCGGATCACTGGTTGCTGCGGAAAAGGAGGTCAAAAGGGGGGTGAGTGTAACCGATGTGAAATGGCTAGCTAGTTAGCGGTGGTGCGCGCTAATAGTGTTTCACTCGCTCTGAGACCTGAAGAAGTTGTTCCCCTTGCTCTGCAAGGGCCGCGGCTTTTGTGGAGCGATGGGTAACGATGCTTCGTGGGTGTCAGTTGTTGATGTGTGCAGAGTGCCGGCAGCACTCATGCAGCGCCAGACCATGACACTCCTACCACCAATCATGACTGTAGGCAAGACACACTTGTCTGTACTCCTCACCTGGTTGCCGCCACACACGCTTGACACCATCTGAACCAAATACGTTTATCTTGGTCTCATCAGACCACAGGACATGGTTCCAGTAATCCATGTCCTTAGTCTGCTTGTCTTTAGCAAACTGTTTGCGGGCTTTCTTGTGCATTAGAAAAGGCTTCCTTCTGGGACGACGGCCATGCAGACCAATTTGATGCAGTGTACGGCGTATGGTCTGAGCACTGTCAGGCTGACCCCCCACCCCTTCAATCTCCACAGCAATGCTGGCAGCACTCAAACGTCTATTTCCCAAAGACAACCTCTGGATATGATGCTGAACACGTGGACTCAACTTCTTTGGTTGAATATGGCGAGGCCTGTTCTGAGTGGAACCTGTCCAGTTAAACCGCTGTATGGTCTTGGCCAACGTATTGCAGCTCAGTTTTAACGTCTTGGCAATTTTCTTATAGCCCAGGCCATCTTTATGTAGAGCAACAATTATTTTTTTCAGATCTTCAGAGAGTTCTTTGCCATGAGGTGCCATGCTGAACTTCCAGTGACCAGTCAGTATGAGGGAGTGTGAGAGCGATGACACCAAATGTAACACACCTGCTCCCCATTCACACCTGAGTCACATGACACCGGGGAGGGAAAATGGCTAATTGGGCCCAATTTGGACATTTTCCAAATTTGGGGGTGTACTCACTTGCATACATGCATGCATACATACATACATACGTGGGGCAAAAAAGTATTTAGTCAGCCACCAATTGGGCAAGTTCTCCCACTTAAAAAGATGAGGCCTGTAATTTTCATAATAGGTACACTTCAACTATGACAGACAAAATGAGAAAAAAAATCCAGAAAATCACATTGTAGGATTTTTAATGAATTTATTTGCAAATTATGGTGGAAAATAAATATTTGGTCACCTACAAACAAGCAAGATTTCTGGCTCTCACAGACCTGTAACTTCTTCTTTAAGAGGCTCCTCTGTCCTCCACTCGTTACCTGTATCAATGGCACCTGTTTGAACTTATCAGTATAAAAGACACCTGTCCACAACCTCAAACAGTCACACTCCAAACTCCACTATGGCCAAGACCAAAGAGCTGTCAAAGGACACCAGAAACAAAATTGTAGACCTGCAAATCAACTGTGGGAGCAGTTATTAGGAAATGGAAGACATACAAGACCACTGATAATCTCCCTTGATCTGGGGCTCCACACAAGATCTCACCCCGTGGGGTCAAAATGATCACAAGAACGGTGAGCAAAAATCCCAGAACCACACGGGGGGACCTAGTGAATGACCTGCAGAGAGCTGGGACCAAAGTAACAAAGCCTACCATCAGTAACACTACGCCGCCAGGGACTCAAATCCTGCAGTGCCAGACGTGTCCCCCTGCTTAAGCCAGTGTTTGGAGGACAAAGAGTGCTGAGTTGCATCCAAAGAACACCATACCTACTGTAAAGCATGGGGGTGGAAACATCATGCTTTTGGGCTGTTTTTCTACAAAGGGACCAGGACGACTGATCCGTGTAAAGTAAAGAATGAATGGGGCCATGTATCGTGAGATTTTGAGTGAAACCTCCTTCTACCAGCAAGGGCATTGAAGATTAAACGTGGCTGGGTCTTTCAGCATGACAATGATCCCAAACACACCGCCTGGGCAAAGAAGGAGTGGCTTTGTAAGAAGCATTTCAAGGTCCTGGAGTGGCCTAGCCAGTCTCCAGATCTCAACCCCATAGAAAATCTTTGGAGGGAGTTGAATGTCCGTGTTGCCCAGCAACAGCCCCAAAACATCACTGCTCTAGAGGAGATCTGCATAGAGGAATGGGCCAAAATACCAGCAACAGTGTGTGAAAACCTTGTGAAGACTTACAGAAAACGTTTGACCTCCGTCATTGCCAACAAAGGGTATATAACAAAGTAGAGAAACTTTTGTTATTGACCAAATACTTATTTTCCACCATAATTTGCAAATTAATTCATTAAAAATCCTACGATGTGATTTTCTGGATTTTTCTTCTCATTTTATCTGTCATAGTTGAAGTGTACCTATGATAAATTACAGGCCTCTCATCTTTTTAAGTGGGAGAACTTGCACAATTGGTGGCTGACTAAATACTTTTTTGCCCCACTGTACATACACACACGCTACCAATTAACTGATTTAAGCTTACTGTTTTGTATTGAATGTCTACAGTAGCCACAACAGCACTCTGTAGAGTAGCACTATCGTGTAGCCAAAGGACAGCTAGCTTCCGTCCTCCTCTGGGTACATGGACTTCAATACAAAACACAGGAGGCTGATGGTTCTCACCACCTTCCACAGACTTCCACAGTAATATTGACAATTTCCGGCAGAACGTCCTCCAACCTATCAGAGCTCTTGCAGTATGAACTGACATGTCCACCCAATGAAAGTACTGAAAACATAAGCTGCAGCTAGCACTGCAGAACATAAAATGTGGTGAGGAGTTGACTCAAAGAGAGATAGATAATAGCTGAACAGTTTTGAACAAATTAATTTATTAAAAAATAAAGCAAAAGAGAGAGAGAACTGTTTCGTATTTTTCCCCCACTTACTTAGCTAGCAAATGTAGCTAGCTAGCTGGTTTTCCCTACTAAAACACCAGTCTCAAAAAGAGTGATGCAAACTAAACAAAATCAAGATAAACATACCTGGATTTCTCCAATAGTAACTTGTTTGCAAATGTTGGACTAATCATTACACCCTAGATCAGCTAGATGCAGGCAAAAGTGTAGAAGGCGGTATTGAATGTGTCACTGTCTGTCCATGTGTCACCTCAAATTTCTCTCGACCTGTGTGCAATTAAGTTGTAAACTTTAATTCATAGGCTAGATTGTAGAAACTCTCATGATGGGTATAGGAAAAATGACAGTATCATGTAGTAGACTAAACCTATAAATGTTAAATTGAACGGGTAAATGGAATATGAATGACAATCATCCAATATGCTGTAATAGAAATAAGGCCATGGTTACGAGAAAAAATAATAATTAACTGCATCTTAAACTGCACAAACCGCCTCACACACACACACCTTTAAGTACTGTTAAAACTTCAGGTATTCTCAATCAAATAAAATCAAGTTTATTGGTCACATACACAGATATGCCGATGTTATGACAGGTGCAGCGAAATACTTTTGTTTCTAGCTCAAAGTGCAGTAATTGTTTTGTACCAAGCAATACAAAACAATCCAAAATATAAATAAATGATAAAATAGAGTGAGGAATATAAATATACACGGAACAAAAATATAAGTGGAACATGGAAAGTGTTGGTCCCATGTTTCATGATCTGAAACTAAAGATCCCAGAAATGTTCAACACACAAAAAGCTTATTTCTCTAAAATATTGTGCACAAATATGTTAACTTCTCTTTTAGTGATAATTTCTCTTTTGCCAAGACAATCCATCCACCTGACAGGTGTGGCATATCAACAAGCTGAGTAAACAGCATGATCGTTACAAAGGAGTACCTTGTGCATTCTTCCGAAGGCATTGAGGAGCACACCACATCAATAAGTGCATCGATGACGTCGTCCCCAGTGACCATACCCCAACCAGAAACCATGGATCACAGGCAACATCTGCACTGAGCTAAAGGGTAGAGCTGCCACTTTCAAGGAGCGGGACTCTAACCCGGACGTTTATAAGAAATCCCGCTATGCCCTCTGACGAACCATCAAAACAGGCAAAGCGTCAATACAGTGTCATGACGTTGGCCTGGGGGTAGGTTTATGACAGTCATAAATACCTCTTCCCCCCTTTTTCCTCTCTCTACCCTACTGATGTGACATTTGAAAACCCGGTGGGTGGGGGGGGGTAATCTGGTAATCCGACCAATTGAACATATGTGGTGGTACTTAATGAATATGTCAGTTCGGTTGTCATCTGAGACATTCTCATCGATGATAGGATGACAAACTCTACAGTGGAAAGTCTACACAGAGTTATCGGATTCACATGGAATTGTTGTTCAATTTAAATGTTTGAATATAAAATGATTGGTGAAGAGATGAAATGTAATTTTAGCTTCCAAATGAGAGATTTGGGTTTTCATAAGGTTAGGGCTCTGTTCAATCAGTGGCCCGCTCCTGTGAAGAGACATGGGTTCTAAAACTTTTCAGACACACCCTTCTCGCTCCACTATATAAAGCCTTGACGAAAATGTAACCTCCTGTTCCAAGTATGTGAGGTCTGCAGCCTCTGCGTTAAAAGGACTAACATGTCAACTACAGAACTAAGCCAACCTCAGCGTGAGCTTTGGTTGCGAATGGTATGAACTTTGAACTCTTATTCACTGCAGAAGTGATACCTCCTAGCCGTTGAGTTAGTAACAGCAGCTGCAAACGCGGGCTAGGAAAGAACAGACACAGTATCCCGTCTACCACACAACGACGTTACTACAACGTATGCAATTGACCACCATTCTTCAAAGGACAAAGAACTCGGTTTGGCAACATGGCCTTCCATCTACCACCAACCTACCAAAGCGCAGCTCAGAGGAAATATTTATTGCATTTTCCTTTTCCAAATGGGCGGTCATTTAGAATGCATAAGATACTGTATTTACGATAGCACAGCTTCTCCCTTTGTCCCTTAGTCTTCCCGCTCTTTCACTCAAACCCAGCCCATTTTCTTTTGTGTAACCAGCTGTAATATCTGTTCCGCCCGCTAGGGACGTTTTCCTTTATGACGTAATTTGTAATCAAGGTATAATTCATTCTGTGTATGTGTGATTAGTTAGGTATTTAGTAAATAAATAATTAAACCCAATTTTGTATTGCTGATTCAACTTGTTAGCCAGAGTTCGTGAAGACAACCAAGAATTTACAACTTTCAGATGAGACCGAATTAAGGTGACGATTAATAGACTGCTATTGATGTAAAATATTACTAGGTCTTTAAGAGTTTATTCTGAAGATAACAGCTTTATAAATATTATTTTGTGGTGCCCCGACACTAGTTAAATACATTTACATGATTAGATCAATAAGGTCATATTAATTACGGAGAAAGGATTTTATAGAATAGCATGTCATATCACTTAATCCGGCATAGCCAAAGACACGACAACAGGACTAAGATTGAATCGTACTACACCGGCTCAGACGTAGGTCGGATGTGGCAGGGCTTGCAAACTATTACGGACTACAAAAGGAAACCATAGCCATGAGCTGCCCAGTGACACGAGCCAACCAGACGAGCTAAATAATTTCAACTCTCGCTTCGAAGCAAGTAACACTGAACCACGCATGCGAGCACCAGATGTTCCGGACGACAGTGTGATCACGCTCTCCGTAGCCAACGTGAGTAAGACCTTTAAAACAGGTCGACATCCACAAGGCCACATGGTCAGACGGATTACCAGGATGTGTACTCCGAGCATGCGCAGACCAACTGGCTAGTGTCTTCACTGACATTTTCAACCTCTCCCTATCAGAGTCTGTGACACCAAAATGTTTAAAGCAGACCACCATAGTCCCTGTGCCCAAGAACACTAAGGTAACCTGCCTAAATGACTACCGACCCGTAGCACTCACTTCTGTAGCCATGAAGTGCTTTGAAAGACTTGTCATGGCTCACAACACCATTATCCCAGTAACGCTAGACCCTCTCCAATTTGCATACCACCACAACAGATCCTGAGATGACGCAATCTCTATTGCACTCCACACCTGGACAAAAGGAACACCTACATGAGAATGCTATTCATTGACTACAGCTTAGCGTTCAACACCATAGTGCCCTCAAAGCTCATCACTAACCTAGGGACCCTGGGACTAAGCATCTCCCTCTGCAACTGGATCCTGGAATTCCTGACAGGTCGCACCCAGGTGGTAAGGGTAGGTAACAACACATCCGCACACTGATCCTCGACACAGGGGCCCCTCAGGGGTGCTTGCTCAGTCCCCTCCGGTACGCTCTGTTCACCTATAACTGCCTGGCCAAGCACAACTACAACACCATCATTAAGTTTGCCGATGACAACAGTGGTAGGCCTGATCACCGACAACGATGAGACAGCCTATAGGGAGGAAGTCAGAGACCTGGCAGTGTGGTGTCAGGAAAACAACCTCTCCCTCAACGTGATCAAGGCAAAGGAGATGATCGTGGACTACAGGAAAAGGCCCCGTCTCATCGACGGGGCCTTTGTCGAACAGGTTGAGAGCTTCAAGATCCTTGGAGTCCACATCACCAATGAACTAGCATGGTCCAAACATACCAAGACAGTCATGAAGAGGGTACGACAAAACCTATTTCCCATCAGGAGATTTGGCATGGGTCCTCAGATCCTCAAAAAGTTTTACAGCTGCACCATTGAGAGCATCCTGAATGGTTGCATCACTGTCTGGTATGGTAACTGCTCGGCCTCCGACCACAAGGCACTAGAGGGTAGTGCGTACGTCCTTGTACATCACTGGGGCCAAGCTTCCTGCCATCCAGAACCTATATATCAGGTTTGCATCTGTAGACCTTAGTGCTGCTTTTGATACCATCAATCACCACATTCTTTTGGAGAGATTGGAAACCCAAATTGGTCTACACGGACAAGTTCTGGCCTGGTTTAGATCGTATCTGTCGGAAAGATATCAATTTGTCTCTGTGAATTGCTTGTCCTCTGACAAATCAACTGTAAATTTCGGTGTTCCTCAAGGTTCCGTTTTAGGACCACTATTGTTTTTACTATATATTTTACCTCTTGGGGATGTCATTCGAAAACATAATGTTAACTTTCACTGCTATGCGGATGACACACAGCTGTACATTTCAATGAAACATGGTGAAGCCCCAAAATTGCCCTCGCTAGAAGCCGGTGTTTCAGACACAAGGAAGTGGATGGCTGCAAACTTTCTACTTTTAAACTCGGACAAAACAGAGATGCTTGTTCTAGGTCCCAAGAAACAAAGAGATCTTCTGTTGAATTTGACAATTAATCTTAATGGTTGTACAGTCATCTCAAATAAAACTGAAGGACCTCGGCGTTACTCTGGACCCTGATCTCTCATTTGACAAACATATCAAGACTGTTTCAAGGACAGCTTTTTTTTAAATCTACGTAACAAAAATCCAAAACTTTGTCCAAAAATGTGGGGTTTTAGGCTGCGTTTCTGAACAGCACTTTGAGATATCAGCTGATGTACGAAGGGCTATATAAGTCCATTTGATTTGGTGTCAGAGGAAGGCCCAAAACAATTGCCAAAGACTCTAGCCACCCTAGTCATAGCCGATCATTCTCTGCTACCGCACGACAAGCGGTACCGGAGCGTCAAGTCTAGATCCAAAAGGCTTCTTAACAGCTTCTACCCCCAAGCCATAAGACTCCTGAACAGTAAATCAAATGGCTACCCGGATTATTTGAATTGACCCCCTCCCCCCCCACTTTTTACAGCTGCTACTCTGTTTAATATCTATGCATAGTCTCTTTACCTCAACCTACATGTAGAGTACCAGTCAAAAGTTGGTATACACCTATGCATTCAAGGGTTTTTCTTTATTTTCACTATGGTCTACATTGTAGAATAATAGTGAAAAACCCTGGAATGAGTAGGTGTACTAAAACATTTGACCGGTAGTGTATGTAGTATATATGATTTGCTCAGAAAACTTGAGGATCCAAATAAAACCACCCAAGGGCCAAATTCGGCCAGCAGTTAGGGAACCCTATTCTAGATTGTAGCGGGGTGAACAGGCCGTGGCTTAGGTGGTTAAGTTCCTTGATCTTCCTGTGACACCGGGAGCTGTAGATGTCCTGTAGGGCAGGCAGTGTGCCCCCAGTGATGAGTTGGGCTGACCTCACCACCCTCTGGAGAGCCCTGTGGTTGAGGACGGTGCAATTGCAGTACCAGGCCGTGATACAGCCCGACAGGATGCCCTCAATGGTGCAGCTGTAGAGGTTTGAGGGTCTTAAAGGTCAGGCCAAATTTCTTCAGCCTCCTGATATTGAAAAGGTGCTGAACTCAAGGGACCATTCGAGGTTGTGTGCACACCGAAAAACTTTTAAGCTTTTGACCTTCTCCATTGCGGCCCAGTCAATGTGGAAGGGGACGTGCTCTCTCTGCTGTTTCCTGTCATCCACAATCAGTTCCTTCATTTCATTGACGTTGAGGGAGAGGTTATTTCCTGGCACAACTCCACCACGGCTCTCACCTCCTCCCTGTAGGCTGTCTCGTCATTGTTGGTAATCAAGCCTACCACGGTTGTGTCGTTGAGTTGATCATTCAGTATGAGACAAGTGTTGCCACGCAGACATGGGTGAACAGGGAGAACAGGAGGGAGTGTGTCTGCCCCAGGTCTGTGTTTCATAGCGAGTCATACTACAAGACAGGTCGTGGGAGACAATGCTCGGAAATGGATTTTAAATATTGACAAGTGGCAGTTGGGACGTTGAGTGCGCATTGTCAACATGCTCATTTTGGCCAAAACACTTGCAGACTCAAGTGTTGACTATCGAACACAACAGCAAGTGGTTCTCGATAAAGGGGTTAAGGGCCAAGTGTTCGGTTTGAGATTCAGCCCTCTCACTCACACCACTCTTGCATATGCAGCCTACCTTTGAAGCATCTTTTTGAGTAGCATATTCCTCTTCAGTTCTTCCTGTGCCATCCACATATGTGCATTGGTCAAGTTATCAGGTTGCTAGCTAGCAAGGTAACATGACTAGCTAGCTAAACAATGTCTGTTATCAAACCAAAAAAATAGCAGCTCAGGAGTAGTTTAAAACGGCCCATGATATGCACATGAATCTGGGGCAGAAAAAATAAATAAAATAGCTCCGGTAATATTGGGAGTAACTTTTACAAGATTTTGGTTAGAGGCATAGCAACATAAAGGAGCAAGCATCAACTGTACCATCTTTGCTGTAGCCGTGTTTCCCCTTAAAAAGATCTGTGTGGAAACAGATGCACTTAACTTCTAGCGTGGTAAACGAAATGGACTCGCAATGAATGGAATAAAAAAATATACGCCGATAAAACATGTCACGCGTTATTAACACATCCACTTTGACAGCCCAGAAGATGAAAACTATTTGACTAGAATTGTCACATTTTACCCCATCAAAAACTTAACACAATCTCCCCATCCATACCTCTTTGATAGTCCGCACAACCTCAAACTCAGCTGAAGTGTGGAAGTCATAGCCTTCCTTGCGCAGTAGCAGGCGTAGGTAGCGTGAGACATCCCGCCCAGCAATGTCCACCCGCATGATAGAGTGAGGGATGGCAAAGCCTTCATAGATAGGCACAGCATGGGTTACCCCATCACCAGCATCCAGCACCACTCCTGTTGTCCGCCCTGTGGCATATCTGCAATATCCAAAGAGATATTCAAAACTGTTCCACTTTTTATGCTAATGATTATTACATAATTTTCATTTCTCTACAGTTATTAATGCATTATACATGCCATATTAGCCTGGATTTTCAACCTCTGGAGAATTCATTCTGTAATGTTCTGGTATGTCCAACATTACCCTGGCAAACAAGAGGCAAGATAGCTAGCTACAGAGGACAGACAAACTTACAAGCTTAATACTGCCTGCATGGAGATGAAGAGCGCTGGTACATTGAAGGTCTCAAAGAACACCTCTGCTGCACGCTCACGGTTTTTACTTGGGTTTAAGGGGGCCTCTGTTAAAAGCACAGGATGCTAAAGAACATTAGGAGAGATGGAAAAGAAAGTCAATGCAGTTAAACAGTTAAAAACAAAACCCCACATTCATATTCACCTTTCAAGAAACCCTGAGAGAAAAAATCATCTAAAATCAAATGTTATTTGTTACGTACGCCAAATACAACAGGTGTAGACCATACAGTGAAATGCTTACTTACATCTCATGATCTAATTAAAAGTACCCAGAATGTGTGTCACAGAAACCAGCGAAAAATACCTCTTCAGAGAAGGTCTGTAGTTGCTCCTTAGAGTACACATATTGCCAGATGCGCTCCATGTCATTCCAGTCCTTAACAATACCATGCTCCATAGGGTACCGCACAGACAGAAGTCCCCTGTGTTCCTACAACCACATGGAGATCAACAGGTGTTGGGAATAATGGCCATAACTATATTATTGTTTAAAAATACCGCTTCAGTGTCATAACAGCCTAAATATAAGCATACACCATGAAGCCCATTAGCCTATATTATGAGTTACACAATAGGGCCATGGGCATCGGTCTTAGAAAACACTGTACATACCTCTGCTTTTGGGCCAATGAAGAGATCTCCCTCCAGCGCACCTGCCATCACCCGAACATGCTTTGGACGACCCACACTAAAAGGTAAAGACATGGATTATATTACATACTTTAATTTAATCAAAGCATTTCAGTAAAATACATTACAGGGCCTTGAGAAAATATGAAAACCCCTTGACTTATTCTCAAGTCTTGCCATAGATTTTCAATCAGATTTAATTCACTGTCTTCTTGGTAAGCAACTCCAGTGGGGATGTGGCCTTGTGTTTGAGGTTATTGTGCTGCTGTATGGTGATTCATGTCCTAGTGTCTGGTGGAAAGCAGACCAGGTTTTCCTCTAGGATTTTGGCATTCCGTTTTTTATCCTGAAAAACTCCCCAGTCTTTAACGATTACAAGCATAACCATAATATGAGGCAGCCATCACTATGCTTGAAAATGTTGTATTGGATTTGCCCCAAACATAACACTGCCACATTCTTTGCAGTAAAACTTTAGTGTCTTGTTGCAAACAGGATGCATGTTTTTAATTATTTTTATTCTGTACAGGCTTCCTTTTCTTCCAATTAGGTTAGTTTTGTGGAGTAACTACAATGTTGTTGAGCCATCTTCAGTTCTACCACAGCTATGAAATTTACTGTTTTAAAAAGTCACCATTGGCCTCATGGTGAGATGTCTGGCAACTGAGTTGGGAAGGACGCCTGTATCTTTGTCGGTGACTGGGTGTATTGATACACCATCTAAAGTGTAATTTATAACTTCACCATGCTTCAAAGACATTCAACGTCCGTTTTATTTAAATTTTACCAATAGGTGGCCTTCTTTGCAAGGCACAGGGAAACCTCCCTGTGGTTGAATCTGTGTTTGAAATTCACTACTCGACTGGGGGACATTACAGATAATTGTATGTGTGGTACAGAGATGAGGTAGTCATTCAAAAATCATGTTAAACACTATTATTGCACACAGAGTCCATGCAACTTCGTGTATTATGGGACTTGTTAAAACAATTTTACCCCTGAACTTACTTAGGCTTGACATAACAAAGGGGTTGAATACTTGACTCAAGATATTTCAGCTTTCATTTTAAAATTAATTTGTAAAAATGTCTAAAAACATCATTCCAATTTGACATTAGGGTGAATTTATTGTAGGTAAGCCCAAAAGACAAAAAAATCTAAATTTAATCCATTTCAAATTCAGGCTGTAACAAAATGTGGAAAAAGTCAGATGTGAATACTTTCTGAAGGCACTGTAGGTATTTAATATTATAGCGTTGAGATGGCTGAAGGTGTGTGATCTTACTAGTTTGGAAAGCAGTATTTGGGGATCTGGTCTCCTGCAAAACCAGCTTTAACAACACCAGAGCCCTGAAAGAGAAAGTAAGAAAATCCAAATGTGGCCCCTTGCAAGCTAGCTACATAAATTAACTAATTTATTATAGAGGCCGAGGGTGGCTCTGACACCATCTGTTCATCTTGTTTGTATAGTGATGTCATGAGACAGTGCTGAGGGGGAAACACCAGCACGCAGGAATCCTATAAACTACTGTATCAGAAGTAAAAAATATAATTTCCATTGTTGTTCTTCACAATTATTGTACTCTAATGCTTGACTACAGTCAGTAACACAATGATGCACAAGTAAATTAAGCGTTCTTTAATTTCCCAATGATGCTGATTTCAAGTAGCCTGAAGCGGAAACTGATCATCTTACCTAGATGAGCTAATTATCCACCCAAGATTAACTAATTTCCTCATTCATGTCCTCTCTTTCATTGCTCACGTCTTAATTATAGCTGGCTAGATAGCTAGCTAGCTCACCCTGACAAGCAAGATAATAGCTAATGTTTGACTGTGAGCTTTCCCTAGTTAGCATAGGGATGCAACCGGGTCGGGGATGCAACCGTCCGTTATTTAACAGTTATAGGTTAGCTTGGTTACCACCCACATTCCCAACTGCTATAGTAGATTTTAGCTAGTGAGACTAAATTACTGACTGATGAGCAAAACTAGTCTGAGGCTTCAGCAAATATTTCTCGCACTGGCTTTAGCTAATTTACCTCATCTACACAGAACAAAAATATAAACGCAACAATTGTTGGTCCCATGTTTCATGAGCTGAAATAAAAGACCCCAGAAATGTTCCATAAGCACAAAAAAATAATTTTGCTTACAATTGCAACAAATTTGTTTACATCCCTGTCAGTGAGATTTTCTCATTTGCCAAGATAATTCATCCACCTGACATGTGTGGCCTATCAAGAAGCTGATTAAACAGAATGAGCATTGCATATGTGGGTGCACCTTGTGCTGGGGACAATAAAAGGCCACTAAAATGTAGAGTAGTCACACAACACAATGTTACAAATGTTTCAAGGTTTGAGTGAGGATGCAATTGGCATGCTGACTGCAGGAATGTCCACCAGAGCGGTTGCCAGATAATTTAACGTTAATTTCTTTACCACAAGCTTCCTCTAACATAATTTTAGAGAATTTTTCCGTATGTCCAACCGGCCTCACAACCACGTGTAACCACGCCAACCCAGGGCCTCCACATCCAGCTTCTTAAACTGCGAGATCGTCTGAGACCAGCCACCCGATGAAACTGTGGGTTTGCACAACCTAAGGGAAGCTCATCGTCCTCACAAGGGTCTTGTCCTGAATGCAGTTTGTCGTTGTGACTCACTTCGGTGGGCAAATGCTCACCTTCGACTGTCACTGGTATGCTGGAGAAGTGTGCGCTTTGCGGATTAATCGTGGTTTCAACTGTACCGGGCAGATGGCAGAGTGTATGGCATCGTGTGGGCGAGCGGTTTGCGGATGTCAACGTTGTGAACAGAGTGCCCCGTGGTGGCGTTGGGGTTATGGTATGGGCAGACATAAACTACGGACAATGAACACTATTGCATTTTCTCGACAGCAATATACCGTGACGAGATCCTGAGGCCCATTGTTGTGCCATTCATCTGCCGCCATTACCTCATGTTTCAGCCTGATAATGCTTGGTCCCATGTCGCAAGGATCTGTACACAATTGCTGGAAGCTGAAAATGTCCCAGTTCTTCCATGGCCTGCATACTCACCAAACATGTCACCCATTGAGCAAGTTTGGCATGCTCTGGATCGATATATACAACAGCTTGCTCCAGTTCCCGCCAATATCCAGAAACTTCATTCAGCCATTGTAGAGGAGTGGGACAACATTCCACAGGCCACAATCAGCCTGATCAACTCTGCGAAGGAGATGTGTTGCTTAGGCAAACGGTGGTCACACCAGATACTGACAGGTATTCTAATCCACACCCCTATTTTTTTTTTTGTTTAATTAAGGTATCTGTGACTAACAGATGCAAATCTGTATTCCAAGTCATGTGAAATCCATAGATTAGGGTCTAATGAGTTTATTTCAATTGACTGATTTTCTTATATGAACTAACTCAGTAAAATCTTTGAAATTGTTGCATGTTACGTTTATATTTATGTAACTAGCAAATGAAATTGTTTGCAAATGATAACCGTGTTTTCCCCTACTAACACTGACTTGGCTGATACTAACGTTAGCTCGCAAGTTTATTGAGGTAAATGTAGCTACTTAGCTAAATTATAGTACTACAATAGCTATATGACTGAAATATGTGGTTGTCCCACCCATCCACTGAAACCCACCTGGCTAGCTTTAGTTATCTAATTAGTGGACTAATTGTAGCGATGGCTACATCGTTCGGGATTAAGAGTACGGATAATATAACTAGCCATTTGATAAGAGCATCTGCTAAATTACTAAAATGTCAATGTAACGTTAGCTAGTGTACGTTAAACAGCTTGCTAGCAACCTAGTGTTAGCTAGCTAGTTAACGGGTATAAACAAGACAGCAACCACATTGAACCGCAGACTAACGTTAGCGAGTGATGCATTTATTTTTTACTAAGGTCAGCTACAAATCATGTTTGCGAGCTAGCTAACGTTAACCACTTACATTATCAATCACCACAGGCTGATTTGCTATTATATCGTAGGACTCCATGGTGATACGAGCTATCCACTCTATTGAATCCTGTTTTCCTAGCTAGAACGTAATATCATCTGTTGGTGGAAAAATGCAACGCTGAAGAAAGAACATGTACGTATAGAGCTTCTCAACTATAATAGCTAATCGACCTACAGTCGAAGACTACGTACAGCCCCATAAGCCAATCGCAAGCCATTGCAAGTGAAAAAACGTTGACGTTGACGCTACAAAGGAACGTACGGCCACAATGTTGAAAAACATTTTGGTCTGAGTAACTTCTGTTAGATAGACTGTGACCAGACGTTCTTATTATTATACACTTCAAAATATTAAAGGAAGGTCAGCTCTTTGTATATCATGTTACTAGAATTTATGTTAATAGATTAGTTAGGCCTAACTCAAAATTTAAATGTGTTCAAACCATGCAATTACCAGTTATGACTGACACTAACATTTTTATTTTATCTGATATCTCCATACAAATCTGCAAAAACCTGTTTCGATTAGGCTACAGCACCACCAGATGGCACTGAAATAACGTGGAATGTGGGACTTTACAATTAGGATAGTGTCTTCCCACAGTTACTGTAGAGTGCCATTCTTTCTTCTGACAACATAAGCAAGACTACAAATGGGATGTTTTACTTTTCTTACTTGCAGATGTATCATTCAGGCCACTATGTTGTCAAACAATATAAGCCTACTTTGAGAATTTAGAGGATAGTATTAAGACCTGTAAGAAACATTTGCTAAAACAGGCTATATTAAGAGTCTAAATGGCATTGGTTATGCTCTTTTAGTCTGACTGACAGATTCAATTTACTTTACATAAGTTATTATTTCTACTCTCCACATTTTGCATGGACCAATGCACTCGACCTGCTTTTCCTTTCAACCACTTAATGTAAAAAGTAATGAGATGGATCTAATTTTCTCTGTGATTATACAGCCAGCCACCAGAGCAGTTAGTACAGTAAGAGAGAGTATCTGTATCCTTTGGTGGGCACCCTATCACTAATGAGATGTCTGCTAAACCAAGCTCAAGACTTTCACACAGACAGAAATGTCCTTGTCTGAAACTTCTTTCTTCATGTTATGGTGTTTTAACACCATCTACAGTGGGTGAATGTAACCTCGTCTCGATGACACTACCAACAATGTGTAAATTAACCTTGGCCTAGAGATAATTGTTTTCCCCCAGAACGCTTTGTAACAATTTGACTTACCAACCACAATTTGACTTACCACCCACCGTTAGAGATGGCATGCCCCTAATGATTTATGAAAGGGTACCGGTGGCCAGATCTAACAACTTTCAATTAATCACTAGTAAAACATGCTATCTTCTAAATGTTTTATCCTACAAATTGATAACATTACAGGAGGATGATCTTCTGCCCTCTGATACCTTTGTCAAGTCTTCAAGCTCAACAGAGAGATATGTGGAAGAACAGTAGAGGTATGAAGATCACTATCATCACTGGAGCCAGTTGATCTTAAAAGTGCAGCAGCTTGGACTGGCTTCTCTGTCAGAGAGGGTCCAATGAGAGAGGAGATAGACAGTGCTCTTCAGCAAAAAGGCAACCCACTGGAAGCCGTGTGGAAGCAATAAATAGGCAACCACAGCAGCATTTCAAGGTCTACCTCTCAGTCCTACTCTCATGATTAAAGAGGGAAAGGTCAGATGGAGAGGCCACAGATTAAATATAAAGGCAAACATTGACAATGCAGATCTATTGGCCACACTTTTCCCCAAGCAACTAAAGCTATCAGAGCAACCAGGGCATAAGGGCATCAGGAAATGCCTAATAAAAAATATGGCATTAAGGACAATTCAAAAGCAACATGGAGGAACTGGTAAATATGGACTGAGCCAATATGTGAGTATGGCCCCAGGTGACTGTTTCAATGCAGGTACACGTTCTTGCATGTCTAATACCTGGGTTAGAATTCAAGAGGCAGAGCTGCTTTATATGACCTATTCAACTGCCAAGAACAAAAAAAGAATCCACTACAAATCCCTCTATTTTTCTTCCACAGAAGTGAGGTTACACACAGGCCAATGTGACTTTGTTCTGTGACCACAGGAGCTATTGGTGGGAATTCATTAACATTTGAACCAATGGCATTTGACTGGGTGATCCCTGCTGTTTCAGACTAAGGATGGGTGGACTAGTGCAGACTTCCTACATCCCATTCCTCATGTGTTGTGTACCTGCTCCAATAAGGAAAAGGGACAGTGTGGTTTTGTTTCATCACTTTACTTGGGTTCAAAATACCCACATAACCCTATAATTTAACATACACACACTTGCCATAACTATTCTTGACAGTCCACAGAAAACATCATCATCTGAGCAAACTGTTTACAGGGCAAATGCAGATTTGGCTTATTTGGAAGTACCTATATTGGCCCCAACAGGATAAGTGATAAGAAAAGTAAACCCATGAATTGATACAGACTTCTGTTTCTGGGAGAAAATATGTGACTCTTGAAAAACAATGTCAAACTCAACCCTGTAATCATATCTCGCTGAAGAACACATAATGTGACCGCTTTCTCATCTGTGAATAATGAACAACTTATTAGCTTTTTTACAGCATATGTTGTCTCATAAGTATTGTATAAGTGAGGGATTGATAGTGAGAGGAGTAAGGGGGAGGAATAGAATGCTTGAGAATCTGACATTTTTATTCTTGACTGTATTTGGTGAGTGAGTGAGTGACGGAGTGGAAACAGAATAGAAAAAGATACCAAATAAGAATCGATAAACAAATTAGAAATGGATACAGTATAGTTGTGACAGTTTTACTGCTTGGCTACAAATGGTCATTAACACACTATACATGTTTATTTTCATCTATTTGGAAGACACATATCTATATCACCCTGCAAAAAGTGAAAACAATAAGTTTGGGTGGATCTTTCAGTTTCATTAGAGTCAACCTTTAACATAAATATTTCCACATACAGATCTCAACCATTTCCCATTGGTAGTGATATTGATTTACAGGTATGGGTCACACAGTCTTACATCAACATTGTCTGCTCATGTTTAAGAACATAAACACTTTCCCTTTGGGGTGTGGATAGCATTTAAGGTAGTAGAAAATGTGAGTGCACTACAAAATCAAATGTATTATTTTGTGAAAGATTCACTCTAAATCATAATGAAATAGATTGGGGAAAAGGAGAAAATGCTGACAGACATTGCTTTGATATATCTAAGGGCACCTACAGAAAAGAAGAAAGAAAAACATGAAATGCAATAAAATACAACTTTTTTATTTATCTTCTGTAAAGCTACTGTAACATCTTTTGGCATTCTAACTTTTTTGTTGATAAAGATTAACCCTGCAGAAAGGAATACATAGAATGTACAAAACTTTATCTGGCTTATAAAAGCTCATCGCTAACTACCCAGTAAACAGAGAACGTTCTTCAGACATTGGATAAAAATTAAGCAGAGCCATACATTTAAATATATGTATCTGACAAAATTTGAATTGTCCAAATTTATGACCTCAAATTATTAAAACATCCTAGAAATGTTCTGAGAATTATATATTTTTAAGAAAAGGCAGCCAGCTTACAAATGTTTAGAGAAAACATGGCATGATATTTGCAAATACTTACTGTATATGGCATACTGAACTTTATTTTACCCGCAAAAGGAAATATTGCACACATTCATGAATGAGTTACAGTTTGGTCATATTGGATAATCATTCTTGTAACTGCCAAATGGAATGGCTGAAAATGTGTTTACAAGAGTAGATTAGAGGGTAAACAGATGGAATGATTTATTCCCATTTATATTATAAACCAATTATCCCACATTGCAATACAAGAGGCATATCAGGTACCATACACACCACACAGGGCTAAACTACACACCAGATCTATTACTGTACATACAAAGACTCAGTGGACCCCAGTGAGAGAGCAAGGATATACAGTAGGATATTATTCCATGTGCTGCTGTCAGAGTACAGAGTGTATTCATTTACTGCCCCTTTTCTTTTGTTATATGGCCCTAGATGTATAGCTGCTGCATGGCACATTTTATTATCAAAGTCAGCCACTAGCACAGTAATATATTTGGCAGTAAACATTGGTGGGTACAAAACATGTCTGTGACAGGTACTGTGCCTTAAATCACTAGTTTTCAATGTCAGTCCTTGTCAAAGTTTTGTTTCAATACAAATTCCATAACGTTATTCGGTCATGGGTCTGTTTACAAACAAACCAGTTATGAGGATTTTATTGACATGGTGTGATCTTAGCCAAGTCATTTGCCGGTGTAAAGATCACATGATTCCTATCTATGAAGGAAATCATTAACACATGCTTTTGGAGAACTATCCCTTTAAACCCACATCAATATCATGAATGAACCATTGGAAGTGGTTAGCACTTGGCATCCCTTAACATGCATATTCCATGAGTCTCTGCATGAGGGAAGGAATTGCACAAAGGAGTGTTGAAAGGATAGCGAATTCTATAAAAACACAATTATAGCAGTAGCTATCCATGATCCAGGATTAACAGGAGTAAAATGTGAGAAAAGGACCATCTGAAAATCTCACATTATTCAAACATGACTTTGTGAGTGGAACCCAAGAGGAGTTGAAGGTCAATTTAAAAGTCCTTCAATTATAGTCAATTTTAAAGACTTTTGTGCTGCCATGCAAGTTTGACTATCATGACAACACATTTGGCTACACTCTATAGCAGTGGTACTCAAACATTTCAAGCAGGAACACTCTTTTTTTTGGCCAGAATTTCTGCGACCCCACACCTCATATCTAATGACAGCCTTTAAATCGGTTAATTTCTATTTTTACATCAACAAATAACTTTAAATTAACTTCCATCTCTCTTATCAAAATTAAGAGAATCAATAAATACATTAACTCAATTCAATATTATTTTTCAAATTATCTTTCTCAAAAAATAAAAATATATATTATTATATATTCCATTTAGCAGGTGCTTTTATCCAAAGCGACTTACATTCATGCGTGCATACATTTTGTCCTATAAATTAATTGTACATTTGTTGCATTTTTTTTTTTAATCCCGCGACCCCACCCCAACTTTGAATATTACTGCTCTGTAGAGACCCAAATAATACATTGCAATATTATGTTGGTGTTAAGCACACCTTTTACTCCAGTGCTTGCAGTGAAGAAGACCTTTGCACCGTCATAAAATCATCGACTTCCTCTAAGGTGTAAAAACACATACCTAATTGAAAACACTGTAAAATGACTGTTGGGGCACAGTGTTCTTACTTTCACGTTTCTCTCCATTCCCACTGAAGAGGTCAACCATTGATTGCTAAGAAACAAAAAACATTGACATGTGAATCATTTGAACAACCCCTGTCAACCCTTGCTCCAGCAAAAATCTCAACAAGACAACCTTCAATGCATGGTCAAGACAATGACAAGTTCTATACTTTCGCTCTCCCTATCTGAATGGGTTGGGACTATACATTCATGCTGATCGATCCTTTGCTCAAGATCGACCCCTTAGTGACTTCTGTGCTGACAATAGAAAGAGGGAAGCTCTCATAACTCTCTGGTGCCCCCCAGCAGCGGCAGCGGTATAGGGTAGATTTGAGCTCTTTCTGGAAGTTACTGTTGAGAAAGCCATAGATGATGGGGTTGACACAAGTAGAGGCCATGGCTGTGAGGTGGCAGGCAGAGAAGATGATGTCATGCTGGCAGGATGGGATGGCCTGGTGATTCCAGTCAAACACGGTGTTGAAGATGTTGAGCGGGAGCCAGCAGAGGGCAAACACTGCCACGATGGAGGCCAACATGGCATTGATCCTCTTTGACCCCTTGGCCTTCTTCTGGCGGTTGTCCCTGGTTCGCTCCACCATGTATTTTCTCCGTCTGAGACGCAGGAAGATGCGCAAGTAGCAGACCAGGATGAGGATGAGGGGAAGGCAGTACTGGAAGAGCAGCAGGGAGGTGGTGTAGGCCAGTCGTTTGTGCTCTGAGGGCCACCGCTCCATACAGATGAAGTGGTCAGTGAAGGGATTGAAGGGGAGGCTAATGTTCTGGAAAGGACTGTTGGTGAGAACGTTGAAGGAGAGGAAAGGCAGAGAGATGAAGCAGGCCACCATCCAGGTGATGGCTACAGCCAGGTAGGAGTGGCCCACAACAGGCTTCCATCCAGTGGGGTGGATGATGAGTTGGTGGCGCTCCATGGCTATGAGGACCAGGGAGAAGACAGAGACTGTGACAGAGATGCACTGGACAAAGGGTGTGACCTTACAGAGTGCCTCCCCCAAGATCCAGCGATCCATTAGGGTGTAGATGATGGTGACCGGCAGGCACACGATGCACATGAGGATGTCAGAAATTGACAGGTTGGCGATGAATATGTTGGTGACATTCCTCATCTCCTTCTGCCGTGTGATGACAAACACCAGGCAGATGTTACCGATAAGGCCCACCCCAATCAGTGCGCTGTAGGCAACTATCAGGAAGGTTGTGCCACTCATGGAGGTGGGGCACTCGTCTGTGTCGCCCCATGGCATCTCTTTCCACCAGGCGTGATGACTACTATTGTTCATATGGGACACCTCCATGATAGAAGTCAGAACTTATTTTGTAGACTGGGATCCAGAAGTATTAGTATGGTGTTTCCTTCCACTTCAATATGATATACTATCTAATGTGTCTTTATTGTATGTTTGAGTTTGCTGGGGTTTTCATCATACCAGTATTCATATTAAAGGCTGGAACATTGATTGCAGTCTTTGTTTGCTGTCTGAAAGAGAAAACAACACTTATAAGATGACATCTTTCACGGAGCTGATTTCCCAAATGTGAATGCAGTTATTTAATAAACCCAGGATAAATAAAGGACTCGTCTTTGCAACCATGTTAACTCCTGCTCTGAAAATAGCTGGAAGCAGGAAAATACTCTACTTTAGGTAGTGTGTTTTTGAAATAAAACCATCAATGTGTTTTTTGATGTAAAACAATCTTGAAATGTAATTTAATCCTTGCTTTCTATAACATAGGTTCAATGGGTTCCACTTTGGTGCACACACAATATACTCTGAAATAAATTTAAAAATAAGATAGTAAGTGACTAGATATGCCTATACATTTTAAATTGGTCAAAACAAAACTTAGCCTTGGCTATCACTGCAGTATTCATTAATCTTTGTTTAGGATCTTGAGACGCTTGTGTAAGCACTGAAATTCGATTTATTAGAGTAGACTATTGCAAACCAGAGGAGAATGAATGATGAGAGAGCTTCAAGAGGCGGTGACTGAAAAACATGCAAATGTATCCGCCTGTCTACTTGAGTACTAGCATTCATAACTAACGATGTATTAACACCATATCATCAAGCAAACAGCATGGATGAACCATGAAATGTGTTACCATCAAAAGGCCTCGTGATATCATTTTGACTCCCCATACCAAAGACAACCCGTTCCAGCACATTTCCATGACAATGACATGCCATCCGAATGAAACATGAGAAGGTACTTAATGTCAAGGACAGAATCCTGCTGGGCCGCCTCAACTGGGTAGCATACACAATGGATATATTTCTTCCTCTCTCACAATCCAAGAGCTAGATGTCTCCTGTGAGGAAAATTACTCCCCTTCTTTACTCTGTGTCTGACTATGACCTCAAGCGTACCACAAAGATTGTGATAGCTTGAGGAGTCATCTGTCAAAGGGTCAGCTGTCCTACAGCATATTTTTATTTTATTTATTTTACCTTGATTTTACTAGGCAAGTTAAGAACAATTTCTTATTTTCAATGACGGCCTAGGAACAGTGGGTTAACTGCCTGTTCAGGGGCAGAACGACAGATGTGTACCTTGTCAGGTCGGGAATTTGAACTTGCAACCTTTCGGTTACTAGTCCAACGCTCTAACCACTAGGCTACCCTGCCGCATAGGTACTAGTACAGTATCCATTGACATATGTATTTAACCCACTGCCACCACCTGACTAATATGTGATGTGCAATACGACTGGACTCCAATTCCAAGGATGAAGAAAGACTTGAGGTGCAGGAAATAGGAAGGGGGAAAGGGGGAGCGGACGTCAAGAGAAGGAAGCAGCACTGATTACTAGGATGTTTAGCCCAAGGCTACAACATCGCTCCTGAGAGCAATTGGATAGGATTAAATTAATGTCTTGGGAACTAGCAATTCAGGATAAGATCAGCATTCCATTCCAAAGACAACCCATGTTCTTTAACTGCACCAATATCAATCACAGTCAAAGCACAGCAAACTCTTGAGTTGAGATGAAATAACACATGGTCATTATTATTATCCCCATCATCATTGACACTATTGTTATAGGGTGTAATTTCCCATTCACCCATTGTGCATAAATGCACCTTTGAGATGATAAATTCAATATTTCTCATGTTATTTTTGCATCTACCTTTGATGGACCACAACATATTTATATTCAGTGAGTAATGAAGTGATATTTTCTTCTAAATGAAGTAGCCTCCAGGTTCTTGGGATGATTATTATCACTTAGTTCAAGGCCCTATGTGATTATAAGCTAGATAGAGACAGGTCTCTGTCTAATCAAACTTGAATAAACCACTTCTGCCTGGGGCTTAACCAGGGTTGTTTCTAATGATTATGTTGACAGTCACACTGCAGATTCTGTGATGATATAGCCCTAATCAAAACATAATTACCAAATGGATGGTGGTTAATGTCGGATTCTTTATGTGTCTGAACTTTATGTACAAAACCCCAAGGCTCATTACATCAATGGTACAGATGATCTAATGTAGAGCTTGTGATCTAGAGGGAACAGTTTATCAAATAAACAAACAATGCAATTGAATGGGCTAATAAAAGTTAGGCATACAGTACATCTGGTCACAAAATGTGCTACAAGAATCAATATGACTGGAATCAATTCAATGATGTGCTAGACTATAACATAGCATGCTGTTAATGCCCCAGAATCAGATTTAAACCCATTAGGCCTATACTGTACAAAACAACTGAACTGTTTCACACATGTTTATCTACATCATTAACTACTTATTAGCCTACTTAGTCCTCTTTAGTATGTGAAACACAAGGCTTCCAAAACGTTAAGCAATTGGCAATATTCAAGACAGTTAAGACACTATAAAATGTATTATATGGACATATTGAGACACTTCCAGCAACAATGTATTGAATTTGCCACCACATGAAGCCATACATACAGTCCCTTAAATGTGTGTTGAAGATTGAAATTGGCATTCTCTCAACTCTGTTATTATATCCTGGCTATAGGTACCCAAAGAGATCTCATTGAACTAAAGCAAATATAGACAAGGGGTAATGAGGGGCGTCATGATACAAATTAAGTTTATCTTAACATGTATGCAGAGTGAGTTAGCATAAATATACAGAGTTTATCTTCTCATTGAACATCAATAGTGAATATTGTTTTTGAAGCATTAGTTAAAAAGCAGTAGTTCAGAAATTAATGATCGTTGTCACAATGTTTCCTAATGTAATATAGCCCAACAAATATAATAGGCTATATTCTAAATGGTATTATGGCAACAAAAACAAACAAAAAAATCCTGTCTGTATAGCCTAAGCAGATGATTTTTTAATTATACCTAAAAATTAGACCGAATGTGAGAATAAAATAAAAGATGGATTCTTACCCGCTTCGCTCAACGTTTTTCTACATTTCACTACATTTCCATTGACTATTCGAGAGCTAAGGTTCCGTCTCATCTACCAAATGATGCAGACGCACGAGGAACGCTCTTCCCCCGCCTGAAACGATGAGAGCTCCCGCCGGTAGTTCGAGCCGCGGTGGTCATACAGGTCTTCCGTTCAAGCGAACAACCACATGAGTAATGAGGCTAAAACAACGTTTCCTCTCTAGTAGCCTACTCCGGTCATTAAATTAATTATTAAGCCACAACTTATTGAGATCAACAAGTTCCCGTTTTGAACATTGAAGCCACAAACATTGTGACAGTATAATAAATCATCATACCAATTCAAGTGGAATCTGAATAGGGGAAAAATAAATGGGCTATTGCCTAATTTAGCAACCAATTAAATGCAACAAAGGGCTTCAACATCATATAGCCTATAATAGCTAGCGTAGCCTATCCCATGATAAATGCGCTTATTCCTTCAACTACACATCTGCTGCCCACAGCTGGAGAATACCATCTGAATCCCCAATTAAAGGTCCCTTACTTTGCCCATCCCTTCGTTTAATTATTCATTATTACACAATTACAATGCTATGAAAATAAATGTATAATTCATTGCCTATATTCTACGTTTGCCGTTATTTTCTCACCCTTTTCCGAACTTCACACTAAAGGTCAGGTCTGCTGGAGGAATCAATATTTGGAACCAAATCTCCACAGAAGAGATTTTATCAAGCATGCACAGGGAGGTAGGAGGTGGCTTGTCGTCATCAAGCATAAAACCTGTAGCATGCTTCCCTCTCGAAACAGTTCGGGCATATAACAACATTTTGTGACGTTTTTGTTCGTTTTCTTCTTGAAGCCAGTCAAAGTTCAGCAGCCGAAGTCTATTGCTGCGTTCAAATAGTAGTCGGAACTAGAAAACTCTGACTTTTTTGATTTGCTAAATCGTTGAATGAGGCAGCTTGATTAACTACAATCGAAAATGTCCCACAAGCATAAAGCCTGGAGCATGCTTCCCTCTCGATGATTGCTCAACAGTACTTCTAGTAGAAGTGAAACTATTGCTAGTTTCATGTGCTAGTCAGAACTCGGAAATGTACGACTTGCTAATTGGTTGTATTTATACATCTGCCGTGTTTTTATTGAACTAGGGATACCAGTTAAGAACAAATTCGTATTTACAATGACCGCCTACCCTGGCTAAATCCTAAACTGGATGACGCTGGGCCAATTGTGCGCCGCACTACAGTATGGGATTCCCAATCTCGGCCGGTTGTGATACAGAGCCATTGACCGCTGGGCCACTCCGGAGCCGAACAAATTATCAAATTGGGAATTCCTGAGTTTCCTAGTTCCGACTAGCACATGAACGCGGCATATATACTGGATTCTTCAATGAGGTGTTTGACGTCATTCAACAATAGATGACTAGTTTGCATGCACATTCTTTCACTTGAGAAATACTGCACCCAGTTAGCTAGATGTAAAATTGTGCACATAAGCCTTCCAACAGGTTTGGTTCGGCTGGCGCCTAGCTGATCTCTGCAAGGAGAACCGAACAAGACCGCAAAGCCTATACTCCTTTAAAAGACAGCTTGAAAAACGAGAAAAAGTGGCAATAGTTTGTCCATCTTGAGACACCGTAATAAAATAAAATCAAGCTTTATTTATACAGCACATTTCAGACACAATGTGCTTCCCATTTCACATAAAAACATTGAAAAAAATAAACACACATATTTTGGCAGCAGACACTGAAAATATATGGTCTGAAGCTGTTTTTCAGGAGGCTAGTATACAGTATATACACAACAAAATTAAAGCATCTAGCAGCACCCACCTGTAGCACGCGCTCCAGCAGGTATATCTCACTTAGTCACCCCCAAAGCCAATTCTTCCTTTGGCCGCCTCTCCTTCCAGTTCTCTGCTGCAAATGACTGGAACGAACTGCAAAAATCACAAAAGCTGGAGACTCTTACCTCCCTCACTAGATTTAAGCACCAGCTGTCAGAGCAGCTCACAGATCACTGCGCCTGTACATAGCTCATCTGTAAATAGCCCATCCAATCTACCTCATCCCCATACTGTATTTATTTATTTATCTTGCTCCTTTGCACCCCAGTATCACTATTTGCACTTTCATCTTCTGCACATTCTACCATTCCAGTATTTAATTGCTATATTGTAATTACTTCGCCACCATGGCCTATTTATTGCCTTACCTCTCTTATCCTACCTCATTTGCACATGCTGTATATATACTTTTTTTGTATGTTTGTTTATTCCATGTGTAACTCTGTGTTGTTGTTTGTGTCGAACTGCTTTGCTTTATCTTGGCCAGGTCGCAGTTGCAAATGACAACTTGTTCTCAACTAGCCTACCTGGTTAAATCATGTCATTTGCCTGATGTAAATCAATATGGATGGGTAGTGATGTGTCATATGAACATTTTGGTCTCCTCTTTCAAAACTAAGCAACAACATGGATATATGGTGAATAAGTTAAAGGGAAAAAAGTGTAGGCCATCACACTCAACTGGTGAAAGTAGTCACATCCCATGCAGGCAGGAATTCTGACCTCTCTGTTTCCATAGCATAGCTTACTATTGCCAACCCCCCCCCCCCCCCCAAATCGACCAGTTTCCCTGCGTTTTTCCAAATGTCAATTAAACTGGCAAGAAAATATTACAGATTGGCATTCCTCCTCAATGCAAAAAAATGTAGGAGGCTAGGTTAGAATTTGAGAATCACAGCTACCATGCCCACCGGTGTCAAACTGTGTGTCTCACATCCTTCCTAATTGAAACAGCATCCCAAGACATGACAGATCCTACAGGCTTTCACAAAGAAAACTATTTAATTGAGATTTTGCACTTGGTGAGCCAGAAGATGACAGGTTCTTACTGTCCCCACGCACTTCCCCTAGAGAGGGATGTGAAGAGAAGGAAGACCTGAATGAGTCAGATTTCGACTGACTGTGCTTGAAAACCAGACAGACAGAACATCTCAAATTAACACACAGCATGGTGTTCCTATGGAGCGTGGATGCAGGTTTGATCTTCCTGAAAAATTAGGTAATACACACATCCCTCACATTTAGGTTCCTGTTTTATAACTGCTGTTTTCACAGTAAAAAATCAATCTGCACAATATTTTAAATATTTAGGATACAAGAAATTTTAAACGAGATGCCAACATTTTATAGTGGCCAAACCAGAATTTACAGGATAAACAGCTTATTTTATTTGACCATTTGGAAGAGAGTGAGTGTGCATGCTCCTTTGCTGAGAGAAAGCAGAGGGACTTGGGGACTTGGGGTCTATTTTGTCCCAATGAACAAGCATTCAATGCTCTCCAGTAATGAAATGCAGTGGTATAGAGGATTACAACTCTTCTCCCCCGCACAATCTCATACCAGTAACTCAAATGCCCATCCCTACATCCACACTATTTTTAACTGGCCTTGCTGTGAGGAAAGACAGACACGAAGGAACATTATTTCAGAATGAATCAAATATACACTACCGTTCAAAAGTTTGGGGTCACTTAGAAATGTCCTTGTTTTTGAAAGAAAAGCTAAACATTTTTCCATTCAAATAACATCAAATTGATCTGAAGTACAGTGTAGACATTGATAATGTTGTAAATGACTATTGTAGATGGAAACTGCTGATTTTTTTATGGAATATCTACATAGGCGTACAGAGGCCCATTATCAGCAACCATCACTCCTGTGTTCCAATGGCATGTTGTGTTACCTAATCAGCATTTGTGGGTTCGATTAGACTCAAATTGGCCAGAAACAAAGACCTTTCTTCTGAAATTTGTTAGTCTATTATTGTTCTGAGAAATGAAGGCTATTCCACGCGAGAAATTGCCAAGAAACTGAAGATCTCATACAACACTGTGTACTACTCTCTTCACAAAACAGCGCAAACTGTCACTAACCAGAATACAAAGAGGAGTGGGAGGCCCCAGTGCACAACTGAGCAACTGACAAGTACATTAGAGTGTCTAGTTTGAGAAACAGACGCCTCACAAGTCCTCAACCGGCAGCTTCATTAAATAGTACCAGCAAAACACCAGTCTCAACGTCAACAGTGAAGAGGCAACTCCGGGATGCTGGCCTTCTAGGCAGAGTTCCTCTGTCCAGTGTCTGTGTTCTTTTGCCCATCTTAATCTTTTATTTTTATTGGCCAGTCTGAGATATGGCTTTTTCTTTGCAACTCTGCCTAGAAGGCCAGCATCCCGGAGTCACCTCTTCACTATTGATGTCGAGACTGGTGTTCTTTAAAAAACAAAGACATTTCTAAGGGACACCAAACTTTTGAACGGTAGTGTATGTTTTTCTGGGTGAAGGTCATAGTCTGAAATAGTGACTACAGTTGAAGTCGGAAGTTTACATACACCTTAGACAAATACATTTAAACTCAGTTTTGCACAATTCCTGACATTTAATCCTAGTAAAAGTTCCCTGTTTTAGGTCAGATACGATCACCACTTTATTTTAAGAATGTGAAACGTCAGAATAATCGTAGAGAGAACGATTTATTTCAGGTTTTATTTCGTTCATCACATTCCCAGTGGGTCAGAAGTTTACATAGACTCAATTAGTATTTGGTAGCATTGCCTTTAAATTGTTTAACTTGAGTCAAACATTTCAGTTACCCTTCCACAAGCTTCCCACAATAAGTTGGGGGAATTTTGTCCCATTCCTCCTGACAGAGCTGGTGTAACTGAGTCAGGTTTGTGGGCCTCCTTGCTCGCACACACTTTTTCAGTTCTGCCCACAAATTTTCTATAGGATTGAGGTCAGGGCTTTGTGATGGCCACTCCAATACCTTGACTTTGTTGTCCTTAAGCCATTTTGCCACAACTTTGAAAGTATGCTTGGGGGTCATTGTCCATTTGGAAGACCATTTAGAACCAAGCGTTAACTTCCTGACTGATGTCTTGAGATGTTGCTTCAATATATCCACGTAATTTTCCTTCTTCATAATGCCATTTATATTGTGAAGTGCACCAGTCCCTCCTGCAGCAAAGCACCCCCACAACATGATGCTGCCACCCCCGTGCTTCACGGTTGGGATGGTGTTCTTCGGCTTGCAAGCCTCCCCCTTTTTCCTCCAAACATAACAATGGTCATTATGGCCAAACAGTTCTATTTATGTTTCATCAGACCAGAGGATATTTCTACAAAATGTACGATCTTTGGCCACATGTGAAGTTGCAAACTGCAGCCTGGCTTTTTTTTAATGGCAGTTTTGGAGCAATTGCTTCTTCCTTGCTGAGCGGTCTTTCAGGTTATATCGATACAGGACTCTTTTTACTGTGGATATAGTTGCTTTTGTACTGGTTTCCTCCAGCATCTTCACAAGGTCCTTTGCTGTTGTTCTGGGATTGATTTGCACTTTTCCGCACAAAAGTATGTTCATCTCTACGAGACAGAACGCGTCTCCTTCCTGAGCGGTATGACGGCTGCGTGGTCCCATGGTGTTTATACTGGCGTACTATTGTTAGTACAGATGAACGTGGTACCTTCAGGCGTTTGGAAATTGCTCCCAAGAATGAACCAGACTTGTGGAGGTCTACAATTTTTTTTCTGAGGTCTTGGCTGATTTCTTTTGATTTTCCCATGATGTCAAGCAAAGAGGCACTGAGTTTGAAGGTAGGCCTTGAAATACATCCACAGGTACACATTCAATGACTCAAATTATGTAAATAAGTCTATCAGAAGCTTCTAAAGCCATGGCATTATTTTCTGGAATTTTCCAAGCTGTTTAAAGGCACAGTCAACTTAGAGAATGTACCCTTCTGACCTATTGGAATTGTGATACAGTGAAATAATCTGCCTGTAAACAATTGTTGGAAAAATGACTTGTGTCATGCACAAAGTAGATGTCCTAACCGACTTGCCAAAACTATAGTTTGTTAACAAGAAATGTGTGGAGTGGTTGAGAAACAAGTTTTAATGACGCCAACCAAAGTGTATGTAAACTTCCGACTTCAACTGTATTATGTACCATTCTCTAAAAGCACGTCTTTACAGGGTAAGAGAACATTGACACATTGAAGATTCATGTTCAATGTGATGTTAGGACGCAATCCACTTCTAATCCACAAAATACTAAGGTGGATCTGGAATTTATCATGCAGAAGTTGACAAAGGAAATACAGTCTGTTTTCAACTCAGTTATCAACTGATCTGAAATGGAAGGGGGAATGGTATCCTTCATATTACAATCTCAGCCTCAGTATCAGCATGTCCAAGTAGCTAATAATACTGCCAATTAGATAAGGACAACTGTATTCGGTCCTCTGTAATGGTTAGAAAGGGAAGGACAGGAGAAGGGTGGATATTCTTAGAAATTCTGAAACATAGAAAAGGGAGTCATTTGAAACCATTAAATGATCAAATACTGCAAGTAGGTTTTTGTACAGAGAAACATTCATATATCTATGAAAAAGGCAAGGTTATGTTATACAGTGCATTTGGAAAGTATTCAGTTCAGACCCCTTGACTTTTTCCACATTTTGTTACATTACAGCCTTGTTCTAAAATTGATTAGGAATTTTCCCCTCATCAATCTACACACGATACCCCATAATGACAAAGCAAAAACCGGTTTTAGACATTTTTGCAAATGTATTTAAAATTAAAAACTGAAATATCACATGTACATTGGTGGAGTAATGCAGGGATGGTTGTCCTTCTGTAAGGGTCTCCCATCTCCACAGAGGAACTCTGGAGCTCTGTCAGATTGACCATCGGGTTTTTGGTCACCTCCCTGACCAAGGCCCTTCTCCCCCGATTGCCCAGTTTGGCCGGGCGGGCAGCTCTAGAAAGAGTCTTGGTGGTTCCAAACTTCTTCTATTTAAGAATGATGGAGGCCTCTGTGTTCTTGGGGACCTTAAATGCTGCATAAATGTTTTAGTACCCTTCCCCAGATCTGTTCCTCGACACAATCCTGTCTCGGAGCTCTACAGACAATTCCTTCGACCTCGTGGACTGGTTTTTGCTCTGACATGCACTGTCAACTGTGGGACCTTATATAGACAGGTGTGTGCCTTTATAAATCATGTCCAATCAATTGAATGTACACAGCTGGACTCCAATCAAGTTGTAGAAACATCTCATGGATGATCAATGAAAACAGGATGCACCTGAGCTCAATTTCGAGTCTCATAGCAAAGTGTCTGAAAAAGTATGTAAATAAAGTATTTCTGTTTTTTTATTTTTAATAGATTTGCAAAAAATCCTAAAAACCTGTTTTCACTTTGTCGTTATGAGGTTGATGAGGACATTTTTTTATTTCATCCATTTTAGAATAAGGCTGTAACCAATTGTGACAAATGTGGAAAAAGTCAAGGGGTCTGAATACTATCCGAAAGGCACTGTAGACACTATGTAACAACCTGCCCAGTTGATCATCAACTTTATGTTAATTGTCATTGATAAAGTATTTTAAGTTGTACTACGTAAATGTGTTCAGATCTTTTTAGCACAGAGAACCAACGGTTCTAGAACAAATAATCTCTCTAGGAATGAGTTGATATTAGGGGGAGACACCTATTACATAAACAAGTAGTTGGACATAGTCTTTTGTGGGGAAAATAGTTGAGATTCTTTATGTGTCACTGGCAGTGTAAATCAATAAGTATCTCTGCCCCATGGTCAGTAAATTGCATCTTAGCTTAACGCTAAGATACCCATAATTCACGCTGCTTTCTGACAGATCACTATACTGTAACATCCCAGTATGCTTGTTTATCCTTGATTTATCTGTCTTGAGACTGTGAAGACCTGCCCTGCTATTTATCTTCAAGACCTCTCATTGTCCATAAGGGCTGAATTATTTGGTTATCATTAGATGCCTCCTTACTGGTACAGTGGTTCTTCCTTTAAAAGATTTGAGCTTATGCCGCGACCATTTGTGGTAGATGGTGGCAGATTGTGGTAAATTGCGTCATTCTGGCAACAATGGCTAACACTTAAATTACGTGCCATAGTCTTTTGCAGCACTCCGCAAGCTGTGCTGCAGTACGCCACAACTTTTAAAGGAAGAACCACTTTATTGTTTACTTTTAAAATACTGTAGCGATCCTCGCTATGTGAGCCACGTTACAATTTCCACCAAGTCTTTGTTTGTGTTTGTGCCTCACGGCCGCCACCCACTTCTGACACCAGTGTAGCGAACGGCAGGGCAGGGCAGAAAACCTGGGATGCTGGCGTGAAAGGCAAACACCCTATGCATTGCCTGGATGTGTGAGGAAGCTGAGTAGGCCTGGACGTGTTAGGAAGCTTCCTGTTTGGAGGGGGCAGTGGAGCGATCCTTGCTATTTGAGCCACATTACAATTCCCAACAAGTGGGTTAATCCTATTGGCCCGATGCATTGTGTGTTAGCCTTTCACACCAGCAACCCTGGTTCGCTGCTCTGCTGTTTGCTACAGTACATGTAACAGATATGAAGGTGGAGTAATTGACTATGCTTGAACAGTTATAAGACAGCAAATAGCAGTCTGTCACCTAGGTATTCATGATCGAAAGACATGTTGTCTTCCCTTCAGTTCTCATTCATCAGTTCTCCAAAGACTGCTCTCATTTCAAGTCAGGGTGTCACCCAGAATCAATATGCTCTTAAAATGAATGCTTTCTGAGCTATGACAAGTTGACCAGTGTGGAGAGAATATTAGAGGTATTGGTAGGTACTAGGCATTCTCCACTGCTACAACCCTGTCCTTAGTCTAATTCTTCACTCCATCTCTCACCCATGCCAATTATGTCCCAAAACTATTTATATTGAGGAATGATCAGCATAATATTCAATATCCCCCCTGAAACAGCAGTCCCACACATGAACCACAGTTGAAATAAGCCTTGACACCAACGCTGGGACACAATCCTATAACTCCCATGAGGCTGTAAATTACCCTGCCCTAGAATGGAGGCCACAATGCCTCTGGCTCTCAGGGATGACAAATAGCCCCTTCCATCCAACAGATCACGCCTAACATTGAGCTCACCCTGATGCTGCTTTGTTCCAATCGGCTTTTATGGAACACCTGAGATGTATTTTTCTAATTGCTCCTCATGATAAGCATGAAATAAAAACAAGAATAAAATGTATTTTAGCATTGGAGGGTCTAACTAACTGTATTGGCTAGAAGAATCAGGAGACAGTCAAGTATGCCAGGGTTGGACATCCAGTATCGAAAATCAAGTTAAGACCCTTCTTTCCCACTCTAAACCCCAGTGTTTCCATGACCAGGTGGCTTAGAACAGGACAACTCAACCCGCCATGATCTTCCTGAAGAATCTGGACAACCCTCCATGAACTCCGCATGATCCCTGCATCTTTACAATATATAGCCTGGGGAGTTAATGTAAACAACGGTATTATTCAAATTATGATATGAAATTAAAATTAACAATGTTGCTTTCATTGTAGTGGAGCAGTAATCCTTTGATCACAACACAAATACAACATAAATGTTGTAAATATCACACAAATAATGTAGTTTTGCAGCCTTGCATCATTGTGCCTCCTGCTGTATACATAAAGTAACACAATGAGGAACAAAGGTGAGGGGAAAAGAACAAAAAGCAACACAAAATATAATATAGGGCCCTTTAAGGCTGACATTTTGTCAGGGAAGAGAGCGAGAGATAAAGAAGGAGAGAAAGAGAGCACACAAACTGCAATAGGGTTTATTAAAAAACAATTACATTAGATGAATTAAAGGTATAATCCATCTACCATGTATAAGATCTACTGATTGTACACAACTGATTCATATTAATGTTCCAAATCTCCTTCCTGTTCTTCTTCGAAAGCTATAAGTATTCCATGCAGTTCCAGACAAATCAAGTTTCATCCACAGTTCAGTGGATCAGTGGAAACCATCTGGCCTCGTAGTTGGTCATATAGGCTTCATCTGCAGTTCATTTTTATTTTATTTAACTAGGCAAGTCAGTTAAGAACAAATTCTTATTTTCCAATAACGGCTTACCCCGGCCAAAACCTCCTTTCGCCCGGACGACGCTGGGCCAATTGTGCACCATCCTATGGGATCGAATCAGGGTCTGTTGTGACACCTCTAGCACTGAGATGCAGTGCCATAGACCACTGCACTACTCAGGAGCCCCTAGCAGTTCAGTGGATGTAATGGCTATCTGTAATATAATTTTCTACTTTATGTTCAATAGACAGATTTTATGCTTTTAATAGGTGATGTTTATAGCAAAAAGTAACACCACCAACACCAAATTGAGGTGGTGAATTTCACATCTGAAAATAGAACACTTATTGGGGAAAAAGGATTGGCAGGATGCAGATTGCAGCATCCAGTATTATGGAGCAGAAATTGACAAGTTAATAGTGATCCTCAGCAGCATAGTTTAATTTTCAGCCCATATCCACTGACACATGGCAGATATGACCAGCTGGTTGCTGAGGTTCCTGGGCACAGTAATAGCCAAATTAAGAGCTTATTCAATTTAGCACCTGATGATTTGAAAGAAGTCATCTGTCTAATTTCATCATAAGCCTCATTGTTAGTCTGTACCAGAGCACGGGCTTGAAAGCAGGGAATAATTGTTAATGGTTACATTGGCATTGAGATTACTGGTGCAAAAATAATGAATGGCTTTGTACATGCTCAATGAGCAGAAACATGCAACAGAAAAAGAAGAGATTAGTCCAAATAGGATTTGGGGGTATTATTGCTGTATAAAACAATCAAATCGAGAAAGCATGACAGACAGGGTTTAGGAGGTACATTTAGAATAGAAGGCCTTTAGAATGGCCACCAGGACCGGCAGACATTGTCTTTACAGTTTCCCTGACTCCACCCCGTTTTATACCTTTTACTCTGCAGTCAGATGCAGAGCCAGAGTCCAAATCCCTTTCAGACTGTTACTGTAGAGCAGGGCAGTGTTGCTGGCTGCATGCAGGCAGCCCTCAGTAATTCATTTAACACTTCCACTGGGGAATGTAATTTTTCTGCCACCACACATGGGCCCTACATGCAGAAATACACTAAAGGGGAACTCATCAGCTAGCCCATTGTCACGCCCTGGCCATAGAGATGCTTTTATTCTCTATTATGGTTAGGCCAGGGTGTGACTAGAGTGGGCATTCTATGTTCCTTTTTCTATGTTTTTGTATTTCTTTGTTTTTGGCCGGGTATGGTTCTCAATCAGGGACAGCTGTCTATCGTTGTCTCTGATTGAGAACCATACTTAGGTAGCTCTTGCCCACATGGATTTTTGTAGGTAGTTGCTTTCTGTTTTTGTGTCTGTACCAGACAGAACTGTTTCGGTTGTTGTTTTGTTAATCAGTCTTCAGTTCCATTAATAAAAGGATGAACACGTACCACGCTGCACCTTGGTCCTCACCTTCTTCCACCAACAGCCGTGACACCCATACTACATCACCTGTCTCTAAGGGAAGAAATAAACTGTTTGTGCGTTCTTGCATTCAATGGCTCTGAAATGTTCTGGCCTTGAAAGCAGGGAATAATTGTTAATGGTTACATTGGCATCTGCTACTGACCTCTAAGCTAACTGAAGTGCTGTGTTATTTTTATCGTTTGGAGCCTATGAGCTGCCATAATACTGTATGCTGGCTTTTGTCACAAACTCTTAGGTCAAACATTTGAAATGGTAATGTTTACAATATTTACTTGAACTGACTAATCTTAGTATTCTGAATTTAGTAAAAAAAAACATAAGTAATTCCAATACTATAAACACGTAACAAAAAACTGTAATATGACAGTTATTTTTCAAACTTATCTTAGCTATTTCCAGAAGAATACCCTGTGATAAACACAAGTTGCTTTTACACAGAATGATTTATGACAATGACAAATGTAGCAAGTGCATCTGTTCAAATCATTACTGATACGACCCAATAAAAGTGGAGGAAAAACCCACTGTTTATCACTTGGAGAGAGAGAATTATATATCACTTGAAGAAAGCCAGCTGAGACTGACAGTAGGCTTCATCAAACACTGGGCCTTTGAGCTATTATATTATAGGATCTCGCTGTGGAGGAGAATTGATCGTACATTTGTAATCACTGAGCAGCCACAGAAAAATGGCAGCTGCCAGGATCATACTTCAGTCTCTACACAACCGTTCCTCTGATTTACACCACCACAGAGAACAAAGTTGGTTCATTGTAAAGCATATTGGGATCTGTTAATTCGTTCCAATTATTCCATTCTGTGAAACAGATCTAATAAATAATATTCCAAACAAATGATCACTAGACTAGGCCTATTTTCCAAAATTATTAATACAGGGTCCTTAGCCCCAGGGAGCCACTTGGGGGCTATACAGCGCTCCTGTGTAAAAGGCTGACTAGTTGACATGGAAACCATATTCTGTAACATGAGTGTGAATGGCAGTGCTGGTAACCACCTGTCCTGTGCTAATCAGTTGTATTGTCCACAGGGTTGCAAGTTCCGCAGACCTCAGTCATGTACTGAAGTATAGTAGCACCATGTTGAAGAGCGGAGCACGGTTGGTTCACCCGCATTTCAACAAGCCTTAGTGATAAGCCTCATTACTTTCTATTGTAGTTCTACCTAGCAGCTGATGCTGAAGACTCCTCTACTATTCTCTCCAGAACTCGTAAAGGCTTGAGGACCTTATTTTAGTGATTCATTACTATTTTGACAGACAATCAAAATATGCCGACAGTAGTTGCTTATTATGAATAGATGAATTCTTCGGTGCGGTTTCTCAGACACAGATTAATCCTAGTCCTGTAAAAAGCAAGCTCAATAGAGAATCTCCATTGAAAATCCTTTTTAGTCCTGGTTTATGCTTAATCTGTGTCCAGGATACTAGTGTTTGGACTACTCTCATGAATGACTTTACTAGGCATGATGTGGTCCAACAACAACAAACAACCTATCCACATTCTCACATGTCAAATAAAACAACAAGACGAGGGAGAAGAAAAAAGATGTGATAACATTACAGTGCCCTCCTCAGTCTAGTACTCTGAATACTTTATTTTGCTCAAGTGTTTGATTCAACCATGCTAGGACCAATGTCAAAAGGAGTTATTCAATCACCACTTGTGAGATATCTAGTGGAGCTGCATCAGCTTCACCTTTCAGTTTCAATGCAATCAGCGTAACATGATTTATTAATGTGACATGGGTTTTTGTGGGCCAGCTCAAGCCATCTAGAATATAGGAACAACATCTACCACATTGCCTTTGGGTCTGTTAGATGGAATTTGGGTTGACAGGAAACTTTGCCCTCTGTTACTTCTGGCCTCTCTTCCTGCAACTATAGACAGTGACGCAGAACACTGTGTCAAGCTTTTACAGTGAGAGGACAAGAGGTGAGAAGGAAAAGGATGAAATGAGATAGAGAACCAACCAGTGTGCTGATAGGATTAAAGACCACCAACAATTGAAGCCCACCAATGTGCATGGTGTTGTAAGGCACTGTGCAAAAGTATACAAATAAAAATAATATCTAGCCTTCTTAGATATTTTTATGTAATCAGGTGTCATTATTAATCATAGTCATAACTGTTTACATACAGTGCCTTCAGAAGGTATTGATAACCCTTGACTTATTCCAAAATTTGTTGTGTTACAGCCTGAATTTAAAATGGATTCAATATTTTTTTTCTCACCCATCTACACACAATAACCCATAATGACAAAGTGAAAACATGTTTAGACATTTTTGCACATTTATTGAAAATGAAATACATAAATATCTCGGATTCATAAGTATTCACAACACTGAGTCAATACTTTGTAGAAGCAGCTTTTGCAGCAATTACAGCTGTGAGTCTTTCTGGTTAAGTCTCTAAGAGCTTTTCACACCTGGATTGTGCAACATTTGTCATTATTCTTTTCAAATTCTTCAAGCTCTGTCAAATTGATCATTGTTAGACAACCATTTTCAGGTCTTGCCATAGATTTTCAAGTAGATTTAAGTCAAAACTGTAACTCGGCCACTCAGGTAAATTCAATGTCTTCTTGGTAAGCAACTCCAGTGTAAATTTGGCCTTGTGTTTGAGGTTACTGTCCTGCTGAAAGGTGAATTAATCTCCCAGTGTCTGGTGGAAAGCAGACTGAACCAGGTTTTCCTCTAGGATTTTGCCTGTGCTTAGCTCCATTTTGTTCATTGTCTTTCTTCCTTCTTTTCACTCTGTCATTTAGGTTAGTCTTGTGGAGTAACTACAATGTTGTTGATCCATCCTCAGTGTTCTCCTATCACAGCTATTAAACTCTTGAGCTGTTATGCGTCATGGTGAAATCCCTGAGCGGTTTCCTTCCTCTCAGGCAACTGAATCAGGAAGGATGCCTGTATTTTTGTCGTGACTGGGTGTATTAATACACCATCCAAAGTGTAATTAATAACTTCACCATGATCAAAGGAATATTCAATGTCTGCTTTTTTATCTTTACCCATCTACCAATAGGTACCCTTCTTTGCGAGGCATTGGAAAACCTTCCTTGTCTTTGTGGTTTAATCTGTGCTGGAAATTCACTGCTTGGCCGAGGGACCTTCAGATAATTGTATGTGTGGCGTACAGAGATGAGGTAGGCATTCAAAAATTATGTTAAACATTATTATTGCACACAGAGTCCATGCAATTTATGTGACTTATTTAGGCTTGCCATAACAAAGGGCTTGAATACTTATTGACTCAAGACATTTACGTTTTTTTATTAATTTATAAAAATGTCTAAAAACATAATTCTACTTTGACATTATGGGATATTGTGTATAGGCCAGTGATTAAAATGTCTAAATGTAATCCATTTTAAATTCAGGCTGTAACACAACAAAATGTGAAAATAGTCAAAGTGTGTGAATACTTTCTGCACTGTATTAGTATCTGTGCTTTCTGATAAAGCAAACCTTTGGACTTCCACTCATCTTTGTAAACCATAGAGCGAATTCAGAGGTTGAACATTATCAGCCAACATTTTACAATCAGTATAAAAAATACATTATATAAAAATACATGAAATACATCAGTATGAAAAATACATTATAATGTCTCTTTGTGAAACAGCATTTGTTATATTTTCCCTGCAAGATAACCTGGAAATTGACACAGATGAACAGATTACAATTGCCTCATGTTGACAAAATCATGTACCCTTCTGTTATTGGTGATTTTGTTCCTGATTGAACAATTGTTTAATTTTACCAGTGTACCACTTACTCTCTCTAATAGCACCAAGTACTTGACACAAGGGTGGGACAGAGTATAAATAATGTCTGGTAAAGCAATGTCAGAATCAAGACCATGGAAACAACATGAAGAGAATAGTAATCCAATGTATAAGAGCTGTGATTACATTGATACATGCTTAAACTAAGTATAAAGTAAATATAGGGATGTGTGCTGAAGAAAGAAACATCCCAGATGATGACTTTGTTTGAGGGTTAGAAGTAAGTGATGATGGTTAATGCTTAATGCCATATCAATTTTAGTGGAATATGTCTGTCTTACATGTCAGAAATGATGTATGCAAATGGAAGCTTCCCCAGAAGATGAATGGGAATGTAAAACCAAAGCAATAATACAGAGGCCTTGATAGAACAGGACAAGCAGCCTCAGAAAAACTCTTTATGACATAACAACTGATAATGTCTAAACAGTTTGGGAAGATGTTTCTGAAATTAAAAGTATTTATTTCCATTTGTGATCCAACATACAGTATGATTAATACATGCAGTATTGAGATTGACAGAACCTTGCTGCAGAACCTTTAACTCTGTGGGAACTTGATGAGATCTCAAGGGATAGATATAGCCTGGACCCATGACGATGTGAAATAGAAAAGGTAACTTCTGGCTTGAATCCAATGGAGATAGCTGGGAACATTGGTATTATAGCACAATAAAACATGAAGGTGAATATCATTTGACATATAAAGTTGCCAGGTTGATTACAGTCCAAAGAACAGTCAGACTTGTGGGAATCTGTCCTTTGGTCTGACGAGTCCATATTTGAGAGTTTTGGTTCCAACCGCCATGTCTTTGTGAGACGCAGAGTAGGTGAACGGATGATCTCCCCGCATGAGTGGTTCCTACGTGAAGCATGAAAGAGGAGGTGTGATGGTGTGGGTGTGCATTGTTGGTGACACTGTGGGCGATTTACTTAGAATTCAAAGCACACTTAACCAACATGGCTACCACAGCATACTGCAGCGATAAGCCATCCCATCTGGTTTGCGCTTAGTGGGATTATCATTTGTTTTTCAACAGGACAATGACCCAACACACCTGCATGCTGTGTAAGGGCTATTTGGCCAAGGACAGTGATGGAGAGCTGCATCAGATGACCTGGTCTCTACAATCACCCAACCTCAACCCACTTGAGATGTTTTGGGATGAATTGGACCGCAGAGTGAAGGAAAAGCAGCCAACAAGTGCTCAGCACTCCTTCAAGACGGTTGGAAAAGCATTCCAGGTGAAGCTGGTTGAGAGAATGCCAAGAGTGTGCAAAGCTGTCATCAAGGCAAAGGATGGCAACTTTGAAGAATCTAAAATATATTTTGATTTGTTTAACCCTTTTTTGGTTACTACATGATTCCATATGTGCTATTTCATAGCTTTGATTTCTTCACTATTATTATACGATCTAGAAAATAGTAAAAATAAAGAAAAAAATGTTGAAAGAGTAGGTGTGTCCAAACTTTTGAATGGTACTGTATATATGTATATCTTTCTGTTTACATTTTTCTGTTTACGTCTTTCTGTTGACATTTTCCTGTAAATGGGGAGAATCTCTCTCAAATAGAGAGCCATTGCCATGAAAACGGTTGATGGTCAGGACTTTTGAGGAAAGAGCGTCCTCTTCTGGTCAGTAAACTAATGGTGATACATTACATTTATTCCGCATCTGCCACATGCGCATACAACTCCCTGCAAGAAGTACATTTCCTGACACAGTTTATTCCAGAGAAAATGGTAGACTACCACAAATTGTGTCACTTAATTTACATTTTATACAAGTCTAGTCACCACAACATAATATAACCTGTCCACATCTGACAGTCTCCCCTCCTCAGTTTCTTTCACAGCATTAGCCCGAATCACTGTGAAATCAAACACAATAGGCAGGCTATGCATAATTTCTATAAAAGAAACATTTATGATGGTCATGCTTTATCATGCACTGACTGCGCGCTCAGAAAGAATATTGTACACAGAAATGACCTCACACAAAATGGCCTTATATAAATACTGAAAGCAAATGGCTGGCTAGGTAGCTATATTGTTGATTTGTTTGTTGCTACTTATTTTTCTAACAACATTGTTAAAGTGGGAATATTACTTCCGCTTCAACAAATCGAAAGTGAAACGTCAGTTGCAAAACAACCTAGCTATCATTCAATCGACTTGAAAATGCAGACTGATATTAGCCAATACAAACACATTTTCACGATTTCTCTAATATCATCTAAATCAATAAATCATAGCACATTTTTGGGCTCATTCGGTCATAGTAGAATCCGGTTGAAAAAATATGTACAAAATACAATGTATTCTTTAATCTTTTACCACAGTTGGCTAAATCAGGGTCATACAGAGTGCTTCTTGGTAGTCTTTCTTGGTAAAAAAAATATATATACTTTGAAACCAAAGTATACACCTCACACACGTGGTTATGGGCTTAAACAAAAGAAGGCACCTGTACTTGTGTCAGATATAGAGTTGAAATGTATTTAATTTTGAGTTTGCATCGCAATATTACACTTTATATACATCGCAGGAGACTGAAATATAACAAAACCGTTTAACATAGAAACACTGGATTGTTTTGTTTTTTAAGAATATTAATTATTGAATTATTAACTATATTAATAACGTTCCACCAATGAGGCCACTAGAGGGCGATGTTGGTCATTTTAATGCAGAAACTACACATACGTTGAAAATGATACTGTTGCTGCTTCCTGTTGTCATTGCTTTTTGATTTATGGCTGAGTGTCAAAACACTGGTTTTAGATGTCCAAATTCATAATCAATATGCTGAAATAAGTTGTTCTATTTTGAAGACCAATACTGTAATGAAACAGCAGGGAGCAGGTCTCAATCATCGACCTTCTAGCCCGAGGTCAGGCGCGCTATCGACTCTGCCGCTAAAGCATGCTCGAACGGCAGAGTCGAATTCCGAGCTTATAAACCCAGGGTCGTTACACTACTCCCTCCTTTCGTTGCAATACATACAAGTTACACACTCGTGTCCTGCTTGTATTCAGATTACTTGCATTTTGCTAAATTAGTATCTTCTAAACTGCACACGCACCAATATTTACCAAGTGGTCACTCAAGACTGGAATTGATTAGCTTGTTCTACTGTAATCAATAACTTGCGTAAATGAAACCCTCACATCGATATTGTATTGAAATCGATGGAACTGGGACATGTACCGTTTGCGCTCTTCTAACAGACACACGTCAAATAACTTCGGTATACTACGTGTTTGTCGATAGACGACAAGCTGCCTTAGCCATATATCAAATTCTGTCTCTAGACTGTGAGAAAATTCCTTGGGTAGATGTCATAACGAAACGCAACACTTTTTTGACTGGATAATTTCAACAAATCCCCACCGCACATCGGTTTCTAAGTAGAGACAGGGTTTGGCTTTCATTTGAATGATAGTTTAGCTAAAGACAGTACAGTATGAAGATAGGCAGAAACTGCTTCTCCAAATAGAAATCCCCGATCACACTTGTAGGCGATGTCACCGCGACCTTGGCTAGCTAAGATCATGCGCAGAAACACGTCATCGGGTCTAACGGTAGTTACGCACAGAACTGCGCATGTGCGTTCAGATAAATGCATGCCTTTAACATAAAGTCGTTTTTGACAAAAATGAAAATGTGTCAGTTTGTCACATTCAGGAGGTTGGAGTAATAACATGTTTAACTACTAAAGACATTGGCTCGAATCTAGGTTGTCCCTTTAGATTTCGAGAAAATGACCAACTAAGGAATCATTTTTCAATTCACTCATTGACTTCTCTTACCCCAAACCCCAGCCTGGTCTGCTTGGTCTGCTTTCAAGCGTTCCCTGAAGTCTCATGACGTAATAAAACAATTCCAATCAAAAACTATAGATAAGCTAAGAGATGGGTGGGGTGAAAGGTGGCAGATCTACAAAGGTGTTTGTCAGACAATGAAACATCCCGAAAATTGGTCTTCTAACGAAGACGTCTGGTCTGTGGATTACGAACAGTTTGGCCTACTATTATGACCCATTTATAGAAAGTTGAGACTCTCACGAACAAGATGGTGTTCTGCGTTGCATCACGGGACTTGTCTGAAGTCAGTACAGCCGATCTACCAACTTTTGTCTGTCACTAATATGACCCCTCTATGGAAAGGTGAGTCTCTCATGAACATGTACGCCCACACGGACGACCACAAGGATGTCCACAAGCCTCACAAGACTAGTCTGAAGGTAGCTGGGTATCAGTTTTAAAAAATGAATGGAAGTATATATTGAGATAGTTTAGTGCCTAAAATAAGGGGTTAAATACGTCCAATATATATTTTGATATATATATACACTGGAACAAATTGCTGTAGTTTTTACAGTAAAAACGCACAGTAATTCCCTGTGTTATCCATTAACAACATAATATTGTAGACTGCAATGCATCTTGGGTCGCTGAACGATTACAGTTTTTAACAGTAAATGTTACAGTAAATGTCACGCAAACAAAATACAGGCATGATGATTTACAGCTCATAATGGTTAGTCCTGCCCATTGGATTATGGGATTGCGCAATCGTTTCAGGTGAATTTTTGTACAAGACCTTTACACTGAAGCAGCCATCAGGTGGGTTAAAACTTCTGTAGGATAGGGGGCAGCATTTGGAATTTTGGATGAAAAGCATGCCCAATTTCAACTGCCTGCTACTCATCCCCAGAAGATAAGATATGCATATTATTAGTAGATTTGGATAGAAAACACTTTGAAGTTTCTAAAACTGTTTGAATCGTGTCTGTGAGTATAACAGAACTTATGTAGCAGGCGAACCCCGATGACAAACCATTTAGATTTTTTTTTAGGTCACCCTTTTCAATGTTTCATTGGGATTCCAGATTTCTAAGGGACTTGATTGCAGTTCCTACCGCTTCCACTGGACGTCACCAGTCTTTAGAAATGTGTTGAGGTTATTCCTTTGTGTAATGAAGAAGAACGGCCATCTTGAACGAGTGTCACATCATGTGTACTGTTTGATAGAGGCACAAGACAAAGCATGCTTGAGTTTGTTGTCTTCCTGTATTGAACACAGATCATCCCGTATTCAATTTGATCTATTATTTACTTAGTTTGAAATGTTTTGGCAAAGTTTACAGGTAACTTTTGAGATATTTTGTCGTCACGTTGCACAAGTTGGAACCGGTGTTTTTCTGGATCAAACGCGCCAAATAAATGTACATTTTAGACAGAATTAATTGAACAAAAGGACCATTTGTGATGTTTATGGGACACATTGGAGTGCCAACAGTAGAAGCTCGTCAAAGGTAAGGCATGATTTATATTTTTATTTCTGCATTTTGTGTCGCGCCTGCAGGGTTGAAATGTTTTCTCTCTTTTGTTTACGGAGGTGCTATTCTCAGATAATAGCATCGTTTGCTTTCGCCGAAATGCCTTTTGAAATCTGACATGTTGGCTGGATTCACAACACGTGTAGCTTTAATTTGGTATCTTACATGTGGGATTTCAGGAAAGTTTGATTTTTATAGGAATTTATTTGAATTTGGCGCTCTGCATTTCCTCTGGCTTTTGGCCAAGTGGGACGCTAACGTCCCACATATCCCAGAGAGGTTTTAAATCATATTTTACATTCAACAGCCATACAACAAGAAGACAATTTCTCAACAAAGTTACGGCTCCCGATGAAAAATAGCCAACAGAATCACATAGCCCACTGTAAAGAATTGGCCATTTGGGTACATCATGCTTTCCACATACCCGGGCAAACTCATGATGGAAGTGAACATCTGCAATTGCGGTCAGTAGGCTACATGAAATTTGGTGAAATTTGACAGAACATTTTGCATCGGGAACCCATGTATCAGTTTGAAAATGTGAAGTGTCTTTGCGACCCTTCAGTCGAAAACTGTTGCAATTAATAGTTTATTACATGTTCTGTTTCCCCCACCCAAAATGTATGCGAGTTAATAGCTAGCTGTGCCCTCTCTTAGCTAAATATTGGAACGTTGTTTGAATCAAGATGGAATAGATTCTAGATGTATTTTCGTTATGTCAGTTATGGCTTGATGGTTCAAATGTGTAATCAATCTGTCTGTCCGTTGGTGAGCTAGCTGCATTATAGCTGTCATTTGAGGTGAATTTAGGTTAACTATTCTCAGCCACACATGTTAGCTTGCTATTCTGAATTGTTTATATAACTTCAATTTTTGGGATTTGGATTTTAGAAATAAGTACAGGCTACTGCAGCTTGAACTGAGACAGCTGATTTTTTTATATTTTTTTATTATCCAGAATCAACCTTACACAGTTAAAATGTTTCAGTGCAAATCGTGTATGCATGAATCTAATACAGAAGTATCATTCATACAGCACATGAAACTTCATAAAAATGCACCCAATTGCTCTTTTAGTTGTGGCATGCCCAAATGCTCCCATGCATTCAGGCAATATACTGCCTTTAAGTCTCCCTTATACAGAGACCACAAGGGATATTAAAAGTCTGTGAAAAGTGCTCAATTTCAACCAGCAGACAAAATGTTGATTTACCCAATAGACATTTGTCAGTTCAGATGTTTACATTTGACTGAATTATTTCTCATTTGAAGGATAATTTGCAAGTGGGCAGAGAAATTAGTTGCCCTTTTATGGGATGTGAAAAAACATATGCTGTTAAATCTACATTTGCGTCTCATATATCCAGAATACACTAAAACAGCTCGGTCAAACATGCAAATGAGAGAGTGTTGGAAACACAAACTGAAAATGTTACTGAGACCCCTGATGTGTCTACAGATAATGACTTTTCCGAGGACCTAGAAGCAGGCGGCCCCTTTGACAGTGTTGATGAAGCTCTCTTTAAAAAAAAAATCCTACACTGTTTTATTTAAAGCTTCAGGCAAAGTTATTGTTACCTGTCTCTGTTATTCAGTCTATTATTGAAGAATTTCAAGATATTCATGACCTTGGTCAATCACATCTTCTTTCAAAGCTCAAGGAGAGGTTGAGTGTACTTGGCATTCCGGAGAATGATAAAAAAATGAAATCGAAGAGCTCCAAAGGAGGATCTTCTCAAGGCCTGTAATGGTTCTTTACGAACAGATCAGCGTCATAAGACTATCTTTAAAAACACTTTCAATTATGTTGAACCTGTGCCCTTGTATTTAGGCACTAATGAATCTGGTAAAGAGTGCTTTGCCCAGTATGTCCCTATAAATAAAGCACTTGGTGAATGGAAATTGCACAACTTTAAGAATCTATGTGGGACTCTAGCAGAGAGACACCAACTGTTCCAAGCCTATTTAAGTGCTGGCAGTTTATTTCTGCCTCACATTCAGGTAGAACAGGGAACACATTTTTTATGTCAGTGATTACAACAAGAAGATTGAGGATTCAGTCGCTGCATTTCACTTAAAATCTGACAACACAGTTGTTTCAAATGATATCACTGTCAAATGCACAATGCACAGAAAGGGAATGTATGTTGTGATCGGGAAAGATGAGGATGGATTGCAAATGGCTGAGATTAAGTTGATGCTGGTCCATTGCTCCATTTTGTTTTAGAGTTGCTGAGGCTGATGTGTAGTTAGTTGATTTGGGTATTTCCTGCCTTACAGGAGTAGCCCAGGACTCAAAATGGATCTGCATTAAGCATGAAGACCTTTTTGATTATTACCCCTTAGTAGAGTACAAGTTATTTGTCAAATCAATGATGATCCTTCATCATTCTTTCCCTTTGTTGTAGAGCCATGACAGCGCTAGGAGAGCAGATAAGAGAGGCAGTATTGTCAGTACCTACCAGATTTGCCTGAGTAGACACTTTCATCTCTCCCGGACAAGCTAGCAAGTGTGGGAGTAGAGGGAAAGCCAGACCTTCAATTTCTTTAAGAAGAAGACCTATAGGAGCACATCAGACCAATACAATGTCGGAAGCTGCTAAATGCATGGAGATTTGAAGATATTACATTTTACTAAAAGATTTACAAGTACTGTACAGTTCAGAGGAAATGTTTGGAATTGTATTACTTTAGATTTCTGAGTTGAGCAACTATTTTACTTCCAGGACCAGCAAAGAGTGACACAGCTGGTACCATCAAAGCTAAAACTGGCGAGTGTAGAGAGTATAGAGATATTGTTATCCACGTCGGCACCAACGATGTTAGGATGAAACAGTCAGAGATCACCAAGCGCAACATAGCTTCTGCGTGCATATCAGCTAGAAAGATGTGTCGGCATCGAGTAATTGTCTCTGGCCCCCTCCCAGTTAGGGGGAGTGATGAGCTCTACAGCAGAGTCTCACAACTCAATCGCTGGTTGAAAACTGTTTTCTGCCCCTCCCAAAAGATAGAATTTGTAGATAATTGGCCCTCTTTCTGGGACTCACCCACAAACAGGACCAAGCCTGACCTGCTGAGGAGTGACGGACTCCATCCAGGTGCTCTCATCTTATCTACCAACATAGACAGGGCTCTAACTCCTCTAGCTCCACAATGAAATAGGGTGCAGGCCAGGCAGCAGGCTATTAGCCAGCCTGCCAGCATAGTGGAGTCTGCCACTAGCATAGTCAGTGTAGTCAGCTCAGCTATCACCATTGAGACCGTGTCTGTGCCTCGACCGGGCAAAACTAAACATGGCGGTGTTCGCCTTAGCAATCTCACTAGGATAAAGACCACCTCCATTCCTGTCATTACTGAAAGAGATCATGATACCTCACTTCAAAATAGGGCTACTTAATGTTAGATCCCTTACTTCAAAGGCAATTATAGTCAATGAACTAATCACTGATCATAATCTTGATGTGATTGGCCTGACTGAAACATGGCTTAAGCCTGATGAATTTACTGTGTTAAATGAGGCTCACCTCCTGGCTACACTAGTGAGCATATCCCCGTGCATCCCGCAAAGGCGGAGGTGTTGCTAACATTTACGATAGCAAATTTCAATTTACAAAAAAAAAGACGTTTTCGTCTTTTGAGCTTCTAGTCATGAAATCTATGCAGCCTACTCAATCACTTTTTATAGCTACTGTTTACAGGCCTCCTGGGCCATATACAGCGACTGAGTTCCCTGAATTCCATCGGACCTTGTAGTCATTGCAGATAATATTCTAAGACTTTAATATTCACATGGAAAAGTCCAGTCCAAAAGGCTTTCGAGCCATCATCGACTCAGTGGGTTTTGTCCAACATGTCTCTGGACCCACTCACTGTCACAGTCATACGCTGGACCTAGTTTTGTCCCATGGAATAAATGTTGTGGATCTTAATGTTTTTCCTCATAATCCTGGACTATCGGACCACCATTTTATTACGTTTGCAATTGCAACAAATAATCTGCTCAGACCCCAACCAAGGAACATCAAAAGTCGTGCTATAAATTCACAGACAACACAAAGATTCCTTGATGCCCTTCAGACTCCCTCTGCCTACCCAAGGACGCCAGAGGACAAAATCCTTAACCACCTAACTGAGTATCTCAATTTAACCTTGCGCAATACCCTAGATGCAGTTGCACCCCTAAAAACTAAAAAAATGTCTCATAAGAAACTAGCTCCCTGGTACACAGAAAATACCCGAGCTCTGAAGCAAGTCAGAAAATTGGAACGGAAATGGCGCCACACCAAACTGGAAGTCTTCCGACTAGCTTGGAAGGACGGTACCGTGCAGTACCGAAGAGCCCTTATTCTCGATCATCCTATTTTTCTAACTTAATTGAGGAAAATAAGAACAATCCGAAATTCCTTTTGATACTGTCGCAGCTAACTAAAAAGCAGCATTCCCCAAGAGAGGATGACTTTCACTTTAGCAGTGATAAATTCATGAACTTCTTTGAGGAAAAGATTATGATTATTAGAAAGCAAATTACGGACTCCTCTTTAAACCTGCGTATTCCTCCAAACCTCAGTTGTCCTGAGTCTGCATCCAGGACCTAGGATCAAGAGAGACGCTCAAGTCTTTTAGTACTATATCTCTTGACACAATGATCGAAAATAATCATGGCCTCTAAACCTTCAAGCTGCATACTGGACCCTATTCCAACTAAACTACTGAAAGAGCTGCTTCCTGTGCTTGGCCCTCCTATGTTGAACATAATAAACGTCTCTATCCACCGGATGTGTACCAAACTCCCTAAAAGTGGCGGTAATAAAGCCTCTTGAAAAAAGCCAAACCTTGACCCAGAAAATATAAAAAACTATCGGCCTATATCGAATCTTCCATTCCTCTCAAAAATTTTAGAGAAGGCTGTTGCGCAGCAACTCACTGCCTTCCTGAAGACAAACAATGTATACGAAATGCTTCAGTCTGGTTTTAGACCCCATCATAGCACTGAGACGGCACTTGTGAAGGTGGTAAATGACATTTTAATGGCAACGGACCGAGGCTCTGCATCTGTCCTCGTGCTCCTAGACCTTAGTGCTGCTTTTGATACCATCGATCACCACATTCTTTTGGAGAGATTGGAAACCCAAATTGGTCTACACGGACATGTTCTGGCCTGGTTTAGATCTTATCTGTCGGAAAGATATCAGTTTGTCTCTGTGAATGGTTTGTCCTCTGACAAATCAACTGTAAATTTCGTGTTCCTCAAGGTTCTGTTTTAGGACCACTATTGTTTTCACTATATATTTTACCTCTTGGGGATGTTATTCTAATGTAAACTTTCACTGCTATTGACACACAGCTGTACATTTCAATGAAACATGGTGAAGCCCCAAAATTGCCCTCGCTAGAAGCATGTGTTTCAGACATAAGGAAGTGGATGGCTGCAAACTTTCTACTATTAAACTCGGACAAAACAGAGATGCTTGTTCTAGGTCCCAAGAAACAAAGAGATCTTCTGTTGAATCTGACAATTAATCTTAATGGTTGTACAGTCCACCTCAACTCTGGACCCTGATCTCTCTTTTGAAGAACATATCAAGACCATTTCGAGGACAGCTTTTTCCATCTACGTAACATTGCAAAAATCAGAAACTTTCTGTCCAAAAATGATGCAGAAAAATTAATCCATGCTTTTGTCACTTCTAGGTTAGACTACTGCAATGCTCTATTTTCCGGCTACCCGGATAAAGCACTAAATAAACTTCAGTTAGTGCTGAATACGGCTGCTAGAATCCTGACTAGAACCAAAAAATTTGATCATATTACTCCAGTGCTAGCCTCTCTACACTGGCTTCCTGTCAAAGCAAGGGCTGATTTCAGGTTTTACTGCTAACCTACAAAGCATTACATGGGCTTGCTCCTACCTATCTCTCTGATTTGGTCCTGCCGTACATACCTACACGGGTCACAAGACGCAGGCCTCCTAATTGTCCCTAGAATTTCTAAGCAAACAGCTGGAGGCAGGGCTTTCTCCTATAGAGCTCCATTTTTATGGAACGGTCTGCCTACCCATGTCAGAGATGCAAACTCGGTCTCAACCTTTAAGTCTTTACTGAAGACTCATCTCTTCAGTGGGTCATATGATTGAGTGTAGTCTGGCCCAGGAGTGGGAAGGTGAACGGAAAGGCTCTGGAACCACCCTTGCTGTCTCTGCCTGGCCGAACTGGGATTCTCTGCCTCTACCCTGTTACGGGGCTGAGTCACTGGCTTACTGGGGCTCTCTCATGCCGTCCCTGGGGGTGCGTCACCTGGGTGGGTTGATTCACTCGGCCTGTCTGGTTTGGCGCCCCGTTGGTTTGGTTTCCCCCCTTGGGTTGAGCTGTGGCGGAGATCTTTGTGGGCTATACACTCAGGATGGTAAGTTGGTGGTTGAAGATATCCCTCTAGTGGTGTGGGGCTGTGCTTTGGCAAAGTGGGTGGGGTTATATCCTTCCTGTTTGGCCCTGTCCGGGGGTGTCCTCGGATGGGGCCACAGTGTCTCCTGATCCTGTCTCAGCCTCCAGTATTTATGCTGCATTAGTTTATGTGTCGGGGGGCTAGGGTCAGTTTGTTATATCTGGAGTACTTCTCCTGTCCTATTCGGTGTCCTGTGTGAATTGTGTGCGTTCTCTAATTCTCTCCTTCTCTCTTTCTTTCTCTCTCTCGGAGGACCTGAGCTCTAGGACCATGCCCCAGGACTACCTGACATGATGACTCCTTGCTGTTGTCCCCAGTCCACCTGGCCATGCTGCTGCTCCAGTTTCAACTGGCCTGGGCCCTAGGACCATGTCCCAGGACTACCTGACATGATGACTCCTTGCTGTCCCCAGTCCACCTGGCCATGCTGCTGCTCCAGTTTCAACTGTTCTGCCTTACTATTATTCAACCATGCTGGTCATTTATGAACATTTGAACATCTTGGCCACGTTCTGTTATAATCTCCACCCGCACAGCCAGAAGAGGACTGGCCACCCCACATATGCTGCTCTCTAATTCTCTCTTTCTTTCTCTCTCTCGGAGGACCTGAGCCCTAGGACCGTGCCCCAGGACTACTGCATGATGACTCCTTGCTGTCCCCAGTTGGTTGCTCCAGTTTCAACTGTTCTGCCTTATTGACCATGCTGGTCATTTATGAACATTTGAACATCTTGGTCATGTTCTGTTATAATCTCTACCCGGCACAGCCAGAAGAGGACTGGCCACCCCACATAGCCTAAGGGGAGTTTTTCCTAGCCACCGTGCTTTTATTTGCTGTTTGGGGTTTTAGGGCTGGGTTTCTGATTGTGACTAATACGAAGGGCTATATAAATAAATTTGATTTGATTTGATTTGATATATCAACATTTGAGTCATCAAGCCCTTCCCCTTCACAGTCATCCTCCACATCCAGCACAACCCGGTCAACAACCAGTATGAACGGTACCGTAGACCTGGACATCTGGCCGGAGAACTTCACTGACCCTTGGGGCAAGATGTCCATGAACCTGAGATCAGCCATCGCCAAAGGCAAACAGCCAACCCTGGGAGAACGAAGAGAGATGGTGAGAATTACAGTAGATGCAATGAGAGTTATTGAGCTTAATCCGACCAGAGCAGATTGCCGTACAATAGCCAAGTGTCACGCCCTGGCCATAGAGAGGCTTTTTATTCTCTATTTTGGTTAGGCCAGGGTGTGACTAGGGTGGGCATTCTATGTCCTCTTTTCTATGTTTTGTATTTCTATGTCTTGGCCTGGTATGGTTCTCAATCAGGGACAGCTGTCTATCATTGTCTCTGATTGAGAACCATACTTAGGTACCATTTTCCCCCACCTGTTTTGTGGGCAGTTAACTTTGTCTTTATTCAGGGCACAATAGTGCAAAGCGGCACGGTTTGGTTTATGGTCTTCATTTGTCGGCGTCATTTTGAATAAAGAAGAAATGTATGCTTACCATGCTGCACCTTGGTCTAGTCCTTCAGCCAGCCGTGACAGAACTTCCCACCACCAACGGACCAAGCAGCATGGTAAGGTGGACTCCTGGACATGGGAGGTTGTTCTGGACGGCAAGGGAGCCTACACATTGGAGGAGATCCTGGCGGGAAGGGATCGCCTTCCAAGGGAACAGGTGGAGGCAGCCGGAGAAAGGAACCAGCGGTATGTGGGAACATATTATTATTATCTATGCGTAGTCACTTTAATAACTCTACCTACATGTACATATTACCTCAACACCGGTGCCCCACACATTGACTCTTTACCGGTACCCCCTGTATATAGCCCTGCTATTGTTATTTACTGCTGCTCTTTAATTTTTTGTTATTCTATCTCTTACTTTTTTTTGTATTTTCTTAATTCTGCATTATTGGTTAAGGGCTTGTAAGTAAGCATTTCACTGTAAGGTGTTTTATTCGGTGATTGTGACATACGATTTAATTTGATTTGAATGAGTAGGTGTGTTCAAACTTTTGACTGGTACTGTATGTTTTAAAAAAAAATATTAATGATATATTTTTTGTAACAGTTTTTTTTCTTCGCAAAGGTAGTGCTCTGGGTCTTTTAATAGTCCTGTTTTGACAAAACAATAAAGCAGTCTGCATGACCCCCACCCCCAAACTACTTCCAGCAGCTATGGCCCCTTAGGAAAGAGGTAGGATCATCATGTCATAAATACAATGTCTAAGTATGTACTCTCATTGTCCACAAGAGGGTGCTAGATATTCACTGATATTTGTTTGTCAGTCTCCATCGAGGTATTGGGGAAGAAGAGGGCATTTCTGAGAAACCTTCCTTTGAGATCAAACAACACCATAAACAACAAGTTGGACCAGTTCACCATTTGTTAGAATAATCTAATAATTTGTCCTAATTTTTTATTTTTTATGTTGTGCCGAACCTATCCTTGAACACAAGTCTAGTTTTTCCTCTAGGTGTATGTACACGCCAGAGCAGTCTTGGATTACAAGAGGTAGGTCACTTGTGGGTGGCAGGGGAATGGCATACCTGAGGGAGACATACTGTTATGACCCTTAGCGCAAACAGTGGGCAGCGTGTGCAGAGGGGCAGGTGGTGCAGGCAAGGCATGGCTGCTGTCAATGGACGAGTCTGTCATTGGAGGCAGCAATGACGAGTGTGGGTATCACCACAACATTCTCAAGGTACTGTACCGCCACTTATCAATGGTACTCAAAGTGAAGTGACTGAGAAACAGTTTGTAATATATCAAAGGCTTGAGATGTAAGATGTAAAGAAGAGTAATGTACTAAGTTAATGGGCTCTTTTCCAGATGGCTTGCTACAGCCCAGCGGCAAACTCTTGGTCTGTGATGAGTCCTCTACCAGCTGGTCATGGGGAGCCCAGCGTGGCAGTGCTCAGCAACTGCATCTATAGACTAGGTGGGTGCTCTTACCACAAGGGCAACCATATAAAATATGTGCATGTGTACAACACAGAGGCAGTCCTCTAGGAGAGCGCGACAGCTTTTGAGGACAGCATCTCCAGCCTGGCAGACTGCGTGGTGCTCCTCTCCCGTGCTGTGATTGGTCAGGCAAAGAAGTGGAGCAGCACACCAAGGCATCCTGGGAGCAGGTTGATTTTGACAACTCCCTGAAAACTGACTGAATGATGTGTTCCTGGCTGTGTATGAGGAGACTAGAGGTGTTCAGAGGGGGCATTGAAATGAATCTGAGGGGAATCTGTTATTTGTTTAATCTTTTATGTTGCAAGCAATGCTGAATGAATTATTGTGATGTTTTCCTAGCTTGTTTGATACAGTGGTGATGACCACTTTGAGTGCCTCTGAACCAAAGTGTAAACCAAGGCCTTTTGCCTCTTTCTGTTGTGTTGTTGCTCCAACATTTGTACTTCAGTAGGGCCTTTCACATCCTTGCAGCTTGCCCTAACTTTGACCTGAAGACGTGTTACTGCGTATGTCTGCTAGATTGACAGACAAGGTAACTTTACCACTTTGGTCTATCACTGGCGTCCCCCCTTTATTTTATACAGCGAGAAGAAGAAGGATCCCTTCAGGAACACTTCCAAAGACTCAACTAGTTTTGACTCAACAAAATCTTTCACGGCTCTTTAAGTTAACATGACACCCAGCTCAAGTGATGCACAGAAGGGTATTATTGGCTATGCAATAATTGAATGAAGAGCTATACTCGAACGTTATCACTATTTAAACATACAGTACCAGTCAAAAGTTTGGAAACACCTACTCATTCAAGGGGTTTTCATTATTTTTTACTATTTTCTACATTGTAGTGAAGACATCAACTATGAAATAACATATGGAATCATGTAGTAGCCAAAAAAGTGTTAAACAAATCTAAATCTATTTTATATTTGAGAATCTTCAAAGTAGCCACCCTTTGCCTTGATGACAGCTTTGCAGCTTCCCCTGAAATGCTTTTCCAACAGTCTTGAAGGAGTTCCCACATATGCTGAGCACTTGTTGGCTGCTTTTCCTTCACTCTGCGGTCCAACTCATCCCAAACCATCTCAATTGGGTTGAGGTTGGGTGATTGTGGAGGCCAGGTCATCTGATGCAGCACTCCATCACTCTCCTTCTTGGTCAAATAGCCCTTACACAGCCTGGAGGTTTGTTGGGTCATTGTCCTGTTGAAAACAAACTATAGTCCCACTAAGCGCAAACCAGATGGGATGACGTATTGCTGCAGAATGCTGTGGTAGCCATGTTGGTTAAGTGTGCTTTGAATTCTAATTAAATCGCCCACAGTGTCACCAACAATGCACACCCACACCATCACACCTGTCACACCCTGACCATAGTTTGCTTTGTATGTTTCTATGTTTTCTTTGGTCAGGGTGTGATCTGAGTGGGCATTCTATGTTGGATGTCTAGTTTGTCTGTTTCTGTGTTTGGCCTGATATGGTTCTCAATCAGAGGCAGGTGTTAGTCATTGTCTCTGATTGGGAGCCATATTTAGGTAGCCTGTTTTGTCATTGTGGGTTGTGGGTGATTGTCTATGTTAGTTGCTTGTGTCAGCACAGTTCTCATTATAGCTTCACGGTCGTTATTTGTTTATTGTTTTGTATAGTTTGTATTCAGTGTTCAGTGCTTTCTTTAATTAAAAAATCATCATGAACACATACCACGCTGCATTTTGGTCCGCTCCTTACGACGATCGTGACAAGTGGCTACTTTGAAGAATCTGAAATATAAAATATATTTAGATTTCTTAAACTCTTTTTTTAAATTTTGGTTACATCATGATTCCATTTCTGTTATTTCATAGTTTTGATGTCTTCACTATTATTTTACAATGTAGAAAATAGTCAAAATAAAGAAACCCTGGAATAAGTAGGTGTGTCCAAACTTTTGACTGGTAGTGTTTATGCTTTTTACAGAGCAGCAAATTCATGTAGAGAATGATTTAGTGAATAACTTCTGCTAATTCATGTAGAATCATTTATTTAATTGCAATTATTTTTTGTCCATTTTGAATTCCTCTCTAAACTGAGATTGACATGTTATTGACCCGGGCCTGAGTGGTTGTCTGTTTGCCCTTCATCCCAGTCTCTGATAGTTCCTCTCCATTCGGTCCTATAGCTCATTGACTTTATGAAGCTTGACTGCTGCTTTCCTCTCCAAGGTTGTTTCATCTGCATTTGCAAACCCCCATTACCCCCCAGTTAGTGCCCCCCACTTAATGTCACACTGCTGTGCCAGTCCTCGCTTTGTCGTTTGGTGAAGTCTGCTGATTCACCCTATTGTTTTGGACATCAAGCTCCGTTCGCACAACCTGCCACGTTTTCATGGCGACTGAAAACACCAATATATTCACTGACACCACTGGCCACCTGGGGAATAATGAAGACATATATCCCATATTTAGCATTGTCAAAGAGAGCTGAGGCCTATACACACTTTAGAATGCAAGTCGATTTAGAGCTCTTTGCTTGTCCATTATCAGAGCTATTAAAATACTGAAATTGCCCAGTGGTGATGTCTTGAAGAGTTTATGCAGAGTGGAATGTTGGATGTGAGTGTCTTGGGGGTTGTTACATAAGAGACGTGTTTGTGCTCTGCTTTGCTCTCTCTGTTAATTCCAGTCTGAGCTCTGTCCTGTCCTATTGAAGGGCCTGTCTCAGTGTTTAAAGGAAAGGCTGTCCGTTTATTAAGTAATTAGGCTGGTGAGGAAGATTGGGAGAGAACTGAGACTGCAGCTCTGCACTTGAAAAGGGTCCTGCTGACCATTTGACATCTCCCATCTGTCAGGGAGGGAGTGGTCCGGGCCCAAGTCCCACCCCCAGAACATCACACTCCTCAACCGTCAGTTTACATTCATGCATGATCCTCAACATGACCTATCAACACTAACATCAGCCTGTCCTCTGATTATCTCAGCCAACTATACAGCCCAGGGCATGTTTTCTGTATGGCGGTTCATTGATACCTGTTTGGCTGTAGAAATAGGCACAGTATTTATATGTAGTCCTATAAGACTGCAGTGCCCTATCAGTTCTTAACTTAAGATATACAGTGCCTGTCACGTTCGTCGTATAGAGGAGACCAAGGCGTAGCGTGATATGAATACAAACTCTTTAATAACAAAGAAACACTAAACAAACTAAATAACAAAAAAGAACATGACGCTAAATAAACCGAGTGCTGACACAGGCAACTACACATAGACAATAACCCACAAAATAACCAATGAATATGGCTACCTAAATATGGTCCCCAATCAGAGAGAACGATACATTACATTACATTTAAGTCATTTAGCAGACGCTCTTATCCAGAGCGACTTACAAATTGGTGCATTCACCTTATGACCTCCAGTGGAACAGTAGTGCATCTAAATCTTTTCAGGGGGAGGGGGGGTGAGAGGGATTACTTTATCCTATCCTAGGTATTCCTTAAAGAGGTGGGGTTTCAGGTGTCTCCGGAAGGTGGTGATTGACTCCGCTGTCCTGGCGTCGTGAGGGAGTTTGTTCCACCATTGGGGGGCCAGAGCAGCGAACAGTTTTGACTGGGCTGAGCGGGAACTGTACTTCCTCAGTGGTAGGGAGGCGAGCAGGCCAGAGGTGGATGAACGCAGTGCCCTTGTTTGGGTGTAGGGCCTGATCAGAGCCTGGAGGTACTGAGGTGCCATTCCCCTCACAGCTCCGTAGGCAAGCACCATGGTCTTGTAGCGGATGCGAGCTTCAACTGGAAGCCAGTGGAGGGAGCGGAGGAGCGGGGTGACGTGAGAGAACTTGGGAAGGTTGAACACCAGACGGGCTGCGGCGTTCTGGATGAGTTGTAGGGGTTTAATGGCACAGGCAGGGAGCCCAGCCAACAGCGATAAGTAATCCAGACGGGAGATGACAAGTGCCTGGATTAGGACCTGCGCCGCTTCCTGTGTGAGGCAGGGTCGTACTCTGCGGATGTTGTAGAGCATGAACCTACAGGAACGGGCCACCGCCTTGATGTTAGTTGAGAACGACAGGGTGTTGTCCAGGATCACGCCAAGGTTCTTAGCGCTCTGGGAGGAGGACACAATGGAGTTGTCAACCGTGATGGCGAGATCATGGAACGGGCAGTCCTTCCCCGGGAGGAAGAGCAGCTCCGTCTTGCCGAGGTTCAGCTTGAGGTGGTGATCCGTCATCCACACGGATATGTCTGCCAGACATGCAGAGATGCGATTCGCCACCTGGTCATCAGAAGGGGGAAAGGAGAAGATTAATTGTGTGTCGTCTGCATAGCAATGATAGGAGAGACCATGTGAGGTTATGACAGAGCCAAGTGACTTGGTGTATAGCGAGAATAGGAGAGGGCCTAGAACAGAGCCCTGGGGGACACCAGTGGTGAGAGCACGTGGTGTGGAGACGGATTCTCGCCACGCCACCTGGTAGGAGCGACCTGTCAGGTAGGACGCAAAAGCGTGGGCCGCGCCGGAGATGCCCAACTCGGAGAGGGTGGAGAGGAGGATCTGATGGTTCACAGTATCGAAGGCAGCCGATAGGTCTAGAAGGATGAGAGCAGAGGAGAGAGAGTTAGCTTTAGCAGTGCGGAGCGCCTCCGTGATACAGAGAAGAGCAGTCTCAGTTGAATGACTAGTCTTGAAACCTGACTGATTTGGGTCAAGAAGGTCATTCTGAGAGAGATAGCGGGAGAGCTGGCCAAGGACGGCACGTTCAAGAGTTTTGGAGAGAAAAGAAAGAAGGGATACTGGTCTGTAGTTGTTGACATCGGAGGGATCGAGTGTAGGTTTTTTCAGAAGGGGTGCAACTCTCGCTCTCTTGAAGACGGAAGGGACGTGCCAGCGGTCAGGGATGAGTTGATGAGCGAGGTGAGGTAAGGGAGGAGGTCTCCGGAAATGGTCTGGAGAAGAGAGGAGGGGATAGGGTCAAGCGGGCAGGTTGTAGGGCGGCCGGCCGTCACAAGACGCCATCTGGAGAGAGAGGGAGAAAGAGGTCAGAGCACAGGGTAGGGCAGTGTGAGCAGAACCAGCGGTGTCGTTTGACTTAGCAAACGAGGATCGGATGTCGTCGACCTTCTTTTCAAAATGGTTGACGAAGTCATCTGCAGAGAGGGAGGAGGGGGAGGGGAGGAGGATTCAGGAGGGAGGAGAAGGTTGCAAAGAGCTTCCTAGGGTTAGAGGCAGATGCTTGGAATTTAGAGTGGTAGAAAGTGGCTTTAGCAGCAGAGAGAGAAGAGGAAAATGTAGAGAGGAGGGAGTGAAAGGATGTCAGGTCCGCAGGGAGGCGGGTTTTCCTCCATTTCCGCCTCGGCTGCCCGGAGCCCTGTTCTGTGAGCTCGCAATGAGTCGTCGAGCCACGGAGCGGGAGGGGAGGACCGAGCCGGCCTGGAGGATAGGGGACATAGAGAGTCAAAGGATGCAGAAAGGGAGGAGAGGAGGGTTGAGGAGGCAGAATCAGGAGATAGGTTGGAGAAGGTTTGAGCAGAGGGAAGAGATGATAGGATGGAAGAGGAGAGAGTAGCGGGGGAGAGAGCGAAGGTTGGGACGGCGCGATACCATCCGAAGTGTGGGAAGTGTTGGATGAGAGCGAGAGGAAAAGGATACAAGGTAGTGGTCGGAGACTTGGAGGGGAGTTGCAACGAGGTTAGTGGAAGAACAGCATCTAGTAAAGATGAGGTCGAGCGTATTTCCTGCCTTGTGAGTAGGGGGAAGGTGAGAGGGTGAGGTCAAAAGAGGAGAGGAGTGGAAAGAAGGAGGCAGAGAGGAATGAGTCAAAGGTAGGCGTGGGGAGGTTAAAGTCGCCCAGAACTGTGAGAGGTGAGCCGTCCTCAGGAAAGGAGCTTATCAAGGCATCAAGCTCATTGATGAACTCTCCGAGGGAACCTGGAGGGCGATAAATGATAAGGATGTTAAGCTTGAAAGGGCTGGTAACTGTGACAGCATGGAATTCAAAGGAGGCGATAGACAGATGGGTAAGGGAGAAAGAGAGAATGACCACTTGGGAGAGATGAGGATCCCGGTGCCACCACCCCGCTGACCAGAAGCTCTCGGGGTGTGCGAGAACACGTGGGCAGACGAAGAGAGAGCAGTAGGAGTAGCAGTGTTGTCTGTGGTGATCCATGTTTCCGTCAGTGCCAAGAAGTCGAGGGACTGGAGGGAGACATAGGCGGAGATGAACTCTGCCTTGTTGGCCCCTCGGCAGTTCCAGAGGCTACCGGAGACCTGGAACTCCACGTGGGTCGTGCGCTGGGACCACCAGATTAGGGTGGCCGCGGCCATGGTCTGTGCAGAGGGAGAGAACAGGGATAGACAGACACATAGTTGACAGGCTACACAAGAGGCTACGCTAATGCAAGGAGATTGGAATGACAAGTGGACTACACGTCACGAGTGTTCAGAGAGTTAAGCTTACGTAGCAAGAATCTTATTGACTAAAATGATTAAAATGATACAGTACTGCTGAAGTAGGCTAGCTGGCAGAGGCTGCGTTGTTGACTAAGTAGGCTAGTTGGCATTGGCTGCGTTGTTGACACTACACTAATCAAGTCGTTCCGTTGAGTGTAATAGTTTCTACTGTGCTGCTATTCGGGGCTAGCTGGCTAGCTAGCAGTGTTGATTACGTTACGTTGCGTTAAAAGAACGACAATAGCTGGCTAACTAACCTAGGAAATCGCTCTAGACTACACAATTATCTTTGATACAAAGACGGCTATGTAGCTAGCTATGTAGCTAGCTACGATCAAACAAATCAAGCCGTTGTACTGTAATGAAATGAAATGAAAAATGTGATACTACCTGTGGAGCGAAGCGAAATGCGACCGGATTGTTGAGTGCAGAAGTTCTGTAAACAGCTGCCTCTGATTGAGAACCAATCTAGGCAACCATAGACATATAAACACCTAGACTAGAAAAACCCATAAACATACAAAAACCCCTAGACAATACAAAACAACACAAACCACCCTTGTCACACCCTGGCCTAACCAAATAATAAAGAAAAAAAGATATCTAATGTCAGGGAGTGACAGTGCCTTCGGAAAGTATTCAGACCCCTTGACGTATCACACATTTTGTTACGTTACAGCCGAATTCTAAAATGGATTAAATAAAATACTTGTCAGCAAACTACACACAATACCCCATACGTTTTTTTAAATGTATTAAAAAACAGAAATATCTTATTTACATAAGTATTCAGACCCTTTGTTATGAGACTTGAAATTGAGCTCAAGTGCATCCTGTTTCCATTGATCATCCTTGAGATGTTTCTACAACTTCATTGAAGTCCACCTGTGGTAAATTCAATTGATTGGGCATGATTTGTAAAAGCACACACCTGTCTATATACAGTCCCACACTTCAAGTGCATCTCAGAGCAAAAACCAAGCCATTAGGTCGAAGGAATTGTCCGTAGACCTCCGAGACAGAATTGTGTCGAGGCACAGATCTGGGGGAGGGTACCAAAACATATATGCAGCATTTAAGGTCCCCAAGAGCACAGTGGCCTCCATCATTCTTAAATGGAAGAAGTTTGGAACCACCAAGACTCCTCCTAAATCTGTCCCGTTTACCAAACTGAGCCATCGGGGGAGAAGGGCCTTGGTCAGGAAGGTGATCAAGAACCCGATGGTCACTGACAGAGCTCCAGAGTTTCTCTGGAAGGTTCTCCCATCTCCACAGAAGGACAACCATCTCTGTAGCACCCCACCAATCAGGACATTATGGTAGAGTGGACAGATGAAAATTTAACACACCTGCTCCCCATTCACACCTGAGACCTTGTAACACTAACGAGTCACATGACACCAGGGAGGGAAAATGGCTAATTGGGCCCAATTTGGATATTTTCACTAAGGGGTGTACTCACTTTTGTTGCCAGTGGTTTAGACATTAATGGCTGTGTGTTGGGTTATTTTGAGGGGACAGCAAATGTACACTGTTATACAAGCTGTACACTCACTACTTTACATTGTAGCAAAGTGTAATTTCTTCAGTGTTGTCACATGAAAAGATATACTCAAATATTTACAAAAATGTGAGGGGTTGTAGGGTTGTACGTTTCAGCCATCAACCATCCCCTCTGAGCCAAGGACCGGAAACTGCTTTGGAGCAGGAAAGTGGTCTACGTGAAGAACCTATGGAGGAGGTAACTCCCACTGCACAGGTCGACCAGCTTCCAGAGGCAGGCTCCGCTCACCCCTTAACTAATGGGAAATCGTCAAAGCACTCTAGACGGAGTGGGAGTTCGACCAGTGGATACCCCTTTGGAAGTGGCCATGGCAGCCGCCATTCACTAGCCCTCAGCGATTCACAGACCGCTGTCCTACAAGAGAGGATGAAACTATTAGCTTTGGATGAAATTGAGCGTCAGATTGAGGAGGAACGACAGGCTGATGAACGATGTCACCAATTGGATGTGCAGGCCCGTAGAGCTCTACAGGAAAGGGAATTCATTGCCAAGGACCTGGCACAGCAGCGACGGCACCGTCAATCCAGAAGGGAATTAGAGGAGGCACGGATGGTCTCATCCTTCCTGGAGAGGAACGAACAGGGAGTTGACCTGACCACCCCTCCACATGGACCTGAACTGTCTGCCTTTCTTTCCCAATCTGCCCCTCTGGTACAGCATGGCACACAGTCCCCGGACGCTCCGGGGTCAACAGCCAACACGGAGCACGGGAGACAGGCCGCTCCACCAACGCCCTCTATGCCAGTGACACAAGTTAGCATTCCTCCATCTGGACAAAGCATCACTCCTTCGCCTTTCCACCAATTACCAACCAAGGCAAATCGTTCCTTTTTGTCCAGGGCCAGGCCAGTCCTCAAACAACAGGTCGGAGGGCTCTCGCCCAATTCCGGCTGCCACAAATGGAGGGTCTGGGACAGTAGGGGACAGGCCCAATGAGGCCACAGTGGGCTCATCAGTAGTCCCGGGTTTATCCTTCACGCAACCAGAAGAGGGAGCCAACATTATGAAACTTCTAGTAGCCTCAGCCTATGGAATTCCCAGACCCAAACTGCCATACTTTGAAAATGGAAAGGAGAGTGAATTTGTCCTTTTGGAAATGGCATTGGAGAGCCTACTGGGTATTCACAGTCATCTGTCAGAACGCTACAAATACCAAGTACTAATGGATCATTTGCGGTTTCCCAGTGCATATACAGGCTGGCCCAATTCTTTATGCACTCCGCAACACCATACACTGCAGCTCTCCAGGCCCTGAAGGCGAGATATGGTGAGCCACGTCAGCTAGTCCAGAATGAACTAAACAACATCCTGAACACGTCTCCAATTAAAATGGGAGACCATGCTGCCTTCCAAGAATTCTCCCTGGCTGTCCAATCCCTGACCTCGATGCTCCAATCCGTTGAAGGAAAAGACGGGAACGAGCTGAAATGTGGCTCCCACGTGGACAGGCTTCTGAGCAAACTTCCACTGTACCTCAGAGACAGTTTTCATTGAACATTGTTTGAATAAGGGCATCCTGAAAGAGGGCTCGAGAAGCACCTATGCTCTCAGAGACCTGGCCGCATGGTTGGAGGTGAAGGCAAAGGCGAAGAGCATTGCTCACCAGGCCACAATCTCCGCCATAGCCACCGGGGGAAGGAAGGAGTTTGAACGCCAGCAGGGACAGAAAAGGCCAAATCCCACTACCATGTACTTAAATAGTGAGGCCGGGGAGGAACCCGGGAAGAAGACCCCCCTCAAGAGCAAGAACATCAAATTCCAGCATTACTGCCCATATTGCAATAGTAAGAGGCACTTCCTTGGCTCATGCCCCAGAGTAAAAAAGCTCACTCAAACTCAATTGAAGGCCTGGATCACTTCAGGCGAGCGATGCTACAAGTGTGCCCGTAGCCATAAGGTGGAGACCTGCACATTGAGGAAACCCTGCAACCGCTGTAAAGAAATCCATCTCACCGTGTTGCATGATCTAATTCCCCAAGCACAGAAGGAGCAGAGTATGCTCATGGTAGGAGCTGCAAAGGAGCTGTACCTCGACCAGCAGAACCGGTCTCCAAGGGTCATGTTGCAGGTGGTCAAGGTCACTCTGCAAAGTGAAGGGAGAAGCATTGATACATTCGCCGTTCTAGATGATGGGTCAGAAAGAACAATCATTCTCACAGCGGCCACCCGTCACCTTAACCTGGAAGGGACCCCCAAGACCCTTAATCTCAGAATGCTAAAGGTTACAGCAGAGCCTTTCATTTGGATAACATCATTTTACATTTACATTTAAGTCATTTAGCAGACGCTCTTATCCAGAGCGACTTACAAATTGGTGCATTCACCTTATGACATCCAGTGGAACAGCCACTTTACAATAGTGCATCTAAATCTTTTAAAGGGGGGGGTGAGAAGGATTACTTTATCCTATCCTAGGTATTCCTTAAAGAGGTGGGGTTTCAGGTGTCTCCGGAAGGTGGTGATTGACTCCGCTGTCCTGGCGTCGTGAGGGAGTTTGTTCCACCATTGGGGGGCCAGAGCAGCGAACAGTTTTGACTGGGCTGAGCGGGAACTGTACTTCCTCAGTGGTAGGGAGGCGAGCAGGCCAGAGGTGGATGAACGCAGTGCCCTTGTTTGGGTGTAGGGCCTGATCAGAGCCTGGAGGTACTGAGGTGCCGTTCCCCTCACAGCTCCGTAGGCAAGCACCATGGTCTTGTAGCGAGCTTCAACTGGAAGCCAGTGGAGAGAGCGGAGGAGCGGGGTGACGTGAGAGAACTTGGGAAGGTTGAACACCAGACGGGCTGCGGCGTTCTGGATGAGTTGTAGGGGTTTAATGGCACAGGCAGGGAGCCCAGCCAACAGCGAGTTGCAGTAATCCAGACGGGAGATGACAAGTGCCTGGATTAGGACCTGCGCCGCTTCCTGTGTGAGGCAGGGTCGTACTCTGCGGATGTTGTAGAGCATGAACCTACAGGAACGGGCCACCGCCTTGATGTTAGTTGAGAACGACAGGGTGTTGTCCAGGATCACGCCAAGGTTCTTAGCGCTCTGGGAGGAGGACACGATGGAGTTGTCAACCGTGATGGCGAGATCATGGAACGGGCAGTCCTTCCCCGGGAGGAAGAGCAGCTCCGTCTTGCCGAGGTTCAGCTTGAGGTGGTGATCCGTCATCCACACTGATATGTCTGCCAGACATGCAGAGATGCGATTCGCCACCTGGTCATCAGAAGGGGGAAAGGAGAAGATTAATTGTGTGTCGTCTGCATAGCAATGATAGGAGAGACCATGTGAGGTTATGACAGAGCCAAGTGACTTGGTGTATAGCGAGAATAGGAGAGGGCCTAGAACAGAGCCCTGGGGGACACCAGTGGTGAGAGCACGTGGTGAGGAGACAGATTCTCGCCACGTCATGTCGCACACATGATGTTATCCAAATGAAAGGCTCTGCTGTAACCTTTAGCATTTCACCTTCAGGAAACAGGGACGTGGCCTATAACATCACCAATGCCTTCACGGCAGATGGCTTGAATCTCGCAGAGCACTCCTGCCCGGTAAGTGTTCTACAGAAACAATATCCTCATCTACGAGGATTGCCTCTTCCTAACCTGGCCAGAGTAGCGCCACTTATCCTGATTGGGTCAGACCACCCACATCTCGTCACCCCGACTGAGCCTATACGAGCTGGACCAGAAGGAGGACCCATTGCTGTCCATACATCCTTGGGTTGGGCTGTGCAAGGTCCATCCCATCTACTTCTCTCCACCCAAGCTGTACAGTCACAGCAAGTCCTCTTCACCAGAAGCAATCCAGATGCAGCCACTGACCTCCTTCGGAATGTTGAGATGCTCTGGAAGATGGACACCTTCTCCAACTGGAAGCTACAGGAGGTCACTCGCTCGAAAAATGACTCCTATGCATTAGACCTCCTGGAGAAGAGCACCACCACCACTGAAATGGATGGCGTTCGCAGGTATGCAACCCCACTGCTACGGGTGCCCAACCATCCTCCTCTGGCAACCACGCCACGGGCTGTACTCCCACTACTGCGTGGAACGGAGCGAAACCTGGTGAAGAATCCTGAGCTTGCAGAAGTTCATAACCGAGAGATTCATAATCTTGTGAAGGCAGGCTACGTCACTGAAGTGACAGCTCATGAAGAGGGAAACGCACTCCGTGAATCCTGGTATCTCCCTCACCACGTTATCCAGCAACATGGTGGGAAGTATAGACTTGTCTTCAACTGTTCATTCCAAGCAGCTGGTCAAAGCCTGAATGACTGTCTACTCCCCGGACCAACCTTAGGTCCTTCCTTGCTCGGTGTCCTTCTCCGGTTCCGGCAGCACTCTACAGCCATCAGTGGAGACATCAAAGCCATGTTTCATCAGATTTGTTTCCTGCCTTCCGACACCACACTGCTCCGGTTCATATGGCGAGATATGGAACGAGATGCAGAGCCCACAATTTATGAATGGCAGGTACTCCCATTTGGCACCACCTGCAGTCCTTGCTGTGCCATATACGCTCTGCAGAGACACGCACGGGAGCATCCCGACAGTGACCCAGAAGTATTGGATTCAGTGGAAAATGCCTTCTATGTGGATAACTGCTTACAAAGCATCCACGGCTGAAGCGAAATCACTCCTTGATAAAGTACGGAATCTCCTGTCCAAAGGGGGATTTGAGGTCCGACAGTGGGCTAGTAACAGAGCGGAGGTTATCCAGCACCTCCCGCCACAAGCTAGGTCCAGTAGCAGTGAACTATGGCTAACGCAGTCTGGTGCTAACCCAGAAGAGCCCACTCTAGGACTGAGGTGGAGCTGCATACCGGATACCCTGGGGTATAAGCACCGCTCATCCCCGAGTACCGAAACCCCCACTCTGCGCACCATCTATCGGACCCTGGCCAGTCAATACGATCCCCTTGGGTATATCCTGCCATACACAACACGGGCCAAAGTCTTAGTCCAGGACCTGTGGCAGACCAAGAGGGACTGGGATGAACCAATCCACCCGGCTGACCTAGTGGAACGATGGATCTTTTGGGAAATGGAGTAAACGGAGCTCTCTGATGTCCAAATGCCAAGATGTTATGTACCATCCTGTGCTGACCAACTGGGATCATGCCTGGAACTGCATGTGTTCTGTGACGCTTCGGAGCGAGCCTATGGGGCGGTTTCCTATCTTAGAGTGGAGGATAAGGCAGGCCACACCCATGTCTCCTTTGTCATGGCCAGGTCCAGGGTCGCACCCAAGAAGCAGTTGTCAATGCCTAGGCTGGAACTCAGTGCTGCCCTTTCCGGAGCCCAGTTGGCCTCTACCTTCGAGCCGAGCTCACCTTGTCAATCCAACGGGTCATCTACTGGAGTGATTCGACCACTGTATTGACCTGGCTCAAGTCGGAGTCCTGCAGGTATAAGGTGTTCGTCGGAACTCGCATCGCGAAATCCAAGACCTAACAGAAGTCCAGGACTGGAGGTATGTTGATAGCATAAACAATCCTGCTGATGACATTACTAGAGGTAAAACCCTTAAGGAATTGGCTAAACCCCATCGCTGGAGCTTGGGACCACCATTCTTGTCCCAACCAGAGAACGAGTGGCCGACAGCCCCCAGGCGTGCGGACCCTCCGCAACCAACTGAAGCTCATGAGTTAAGGAAGTCCGCCCAATGCTACAGCATTTCTACGGAACCAACAATGGTTCTCCCTGACCTAACACAATCCCAAACACTGCCGGATCTGATCGTCGCCACAGACCAGACCTCAGATGGGGTGGCTTCTATACCCACCTCCCTCGCGGCAGAGGCACTACTCCTCCAGCAAGCACAAGCAGTTAGCTTCCCTGAGGAGTTAAAAGCTCTGAAAGCCGGTAGGGAAGTGGCTAAGGACAGCCGTCTTCTCTCTCTTGCCCCAGAATATGATCCAATCCTTGGTGTGATCAGAGTCGGAGGGAGGCTGCGCCAAGCAGAGGTTTTGGACCCAGATGCTATCCACCCAATTATCATTGACTCCAGACACCCTCTTACCAGGCTCCTCATCAAGAGTTATGATGAGAGGCTTCTCCACCCAGGGCCAGAGAGGGTCTATGGGGAGATGAGGCGGAAGTACTGGATAATTGGAGGACGAGGAGCCATTCGTAAGCACCAATACGCCTGCGTAGAATGTCAGAGATGGCGGGCCGGAGCTATGGTGCCCAAAATGGCAGATTTACCCCCTTCTCGCTTGCACCTCCTTAAACCACCCTTCTGGTCAACAGGAGTAGATTGCTTTGGCCCCTTGATGATCAAGTTAGGTCGTCGTGTGGAAAAGCGCTGGGGCATTCTATTCAAGTGTTTGACAACCAGATGTGTCCACCTGGACCTACTGGAGAGTTTGGATACGGAAGCCTTCCTCATGGCCCTACGGCGGTTTATCTCCCGACGGGGGAAACCCTACGAGATCCTGGCTGACAGAGGTACGAACTTCAAGGCAGGAGAAGCCAGGTTGGAGGAAGCCTTCCAAGCCTTGGAACCCAGCCTACAGGATCAGCTGATGGACCAACAAATCTCATTCAAATTTAACCCTCCAGGCGCTCCTCATTTTGGAGGAACATGGGAGCGAGAGATCAAATCTGTAAAGACGGCCTTACGAGTCGTCCTGGGGGACCAAACTGTCACTGAAACTGTCTTGAGGACCGTCCTGATAGAGGTGGAAGGGATTCTGAACTCCAAACCCTTGTGATATCTCTCTGCAGACATCGCTGACCCCGATCCGGTTACACCGAATATGCTCTTGATGGGACGCCGAGATGCGTCACTTCCTCAAGCCATGTATGCTGATACCAACCTCGTAGGCAGAAGCCGGTGGCGACACAGCCAAATCTTAGCTGACCATTTTTGGGCCCGATTCATTCGGGATTACCTACCAAGTCTACAGCACAGAGGGAAATGGCGGAGAGAAATGGCCAGCCTGGAAACTGGCCAAGTAGTAATGATGGTGGACCCTCAGCTGCCTCGAGCCTCCTGGCCGGTGGGCCGTATAACTAAGACCATGCCTGGGATCGATGGTCGTGTTCGATCAGTGGAGATCCAGGTGAAGAACCGGACATATATCCGGCCAGTTGCCCGACTGATTCCTCTCCCTGAGATGACAGAGGACGGGGAGCAATGAGCCTTTTTTGAGGAGTGTGGAATTTAACAAATTTCCGGGGTGGCTGTAGAAAAGGCCCATGGAGTTGGTGGAATAATCCTTTAATTCATTGCCATTTACTCAGCTGGGCCCGGGGCGCTTTAATTAGGTCAGGTGGAAATGTCCGACAGATCTCAACTCCATAAAAGGAGGAAATGGCCATCGCCTGATCTCGCTGCTTTCTCTTCCTTAACTCCATCTGATCCAGAAGTTCTGTGCGTCCATGAATCCACGTAAATCGACCGACTTTTACCTTTCATCTGAATTATCTGTGGCGATCGGGAGAGTGGGCCATTCAGTTACTGTTAATAGTTATTACCACGGAGCGCGGCTTGGAGCGCAGCTTCAAACATATTGTGTAATGTGAATTGTCAATGATCACGGCCCTACGGCTCCTCATAGGCCAATTATGCAATCAATATGGTTCATGTGTATTGAAATTAATTATATGGACACATGAAGACAATTGAAAGAGTGAAATGAGAAACGTCATTGTTTGCTAACTGATTGACTTTGATCATGGGGATTATAGATTGTATAACCATTCACTGTTTGTATTCTTTCATGATTTATGATAAATAGTTATGAGCCTAAATGACTCGCGGATGATTACTATTGACTTCTTAATGAACTGGACTGTTGAATTCCCTAACTTATGTTAATAATGAATGATGTGATTTGATCTTTGATTATGAATTTGATTGGATACATGTTATTTTTTTCCTTTGTGATGCAGCACAGACTACTCAGTAAATATACCACTTTATGGTTAAAGGAATTCCTGCCTCAGTCTCATCCATTCCTCTGTCACCTGACACGTGACCACCTGTTCACCTTCACTGTCAGTCATCCTACCTGTCCAGCTACCCACACAGATTCCAATAATCTTTCAGGGGTGTACTCACTTTTGTGATATACTGTATGTTGCTTGCTGCTCTGTGATATTTGTTGTAAAATGAGAACTGGGGGAGTAATAGTTATGCCACACTAGTTCACTCAGCTTTCTACTTTGCACACCCAGTGAACTTTACCGTGAATCCAAGTTCACATCTGATGATAGTCTGGTTATTGAACCTTCAACATTGTATTTTGGCATCCAAGTTCATTGTAATAAATTGTGAGTATTGAGGCGTTCTAAAAGCAGTATTTGTTTCTAATTCTGGTAGCTGTGCATACGGGTGCAAATGTCTGTGGGACATCTGTCTTCTTGGTTTGGGGACTTTTGATAGCCATGTCCGGTCCTGACAAAAAAACTGGATATGAGGAATTGGGCAGCGGGGGGGAGACTGTATTGTCCACAGTCAGCCATAGCCCAAACCATTTCCCACCCTCAAGTACCAACAGTCTGCTGACTCAGCGACTCCTAGAATGAAGGATAGATAATGGAATATGCTTCTGGAGCATCTCTACTATGCAGACCAGCTTCAGACCAGAGAATATTAGCTCAAATAGATGTGTTACAGTGATCTTCTCTACCACCACATCAAGTAATCAGTAATGCCTGGGGTGAATCTCTCCACTGACATGACTCACTGGGATGGGAGAACATATTATATTTTCCTCCTGACACCCACACTGTCAGATAAGGTAAACAAGATGTGCATCATGCATGCATCAGCTGGGTGGAGTGAGTATTCATCAAAGGAGGAGGGTGGGAGAAAGGGAGGCAAAGATTTGTCCCACTAATATCCCAAATGAGCATACTAATGAATTGAGCTGACTAAAAGCCCTTGGAGCATTGTCCCTGGAGGACGACTCCCACCCTCCCTCCCCAGCTTTACGGCAGTCATTAGCAGCTGACATCCTTGAAGAGGGGCCATCAGGCTACTTTGTGCTCGCTGCTGTGAAAGGGAGACAACTGCCCCGCCCATTTTCATGCTCTTTAACGCTCGTTCAGAGGGAGAAAGATGGCCATGGCATGTTTTATTAGTGGGAAAACATCAGCAGGGAAAGTCACTCCCCTGGCCAGAGGCACAATAGTGCAGGGTCTTTAAGGCATGCTGGGCCAAAGGAAACTAGAGTGTGGTCCTCGTTACATTAGGTAAACAAAGGGAAAATACAAACACTTCTGTAGGCTCTGGGGATCTTCAAAAGTGCAGAGACAGATCTATTGTAATGAGTACATAGATGTGAAAAAGGTTATGGGGCGTTGATCAAGTTACTGATCCATCCTTAATTACATCCTATCAAACTGGCCTTGCATTATAGGAAGTCATAGATTGTGACCTCAATTTTACACCAGCAATAATCAAATCCGAGAGGATTGAACTCAGGAAACAGCCGGCGGTAAAGTGTTAACTATTAGTCTTCTACCCTGAATCACAAGTCAAATTGATCAAGGCCCGGATTCAATTCAAGGTGTGTTATAGCGCCGCGCACTACTTCTAAAAGGTAATTTACGCTTGAGCCGACATGCGTAGCATTTACCATGAATGCTATGTTCAAGAACATTGGAGGAAATACCTTTAAAAGGCACCGTGTCTGCTGTCTAGTGTCCTGCGCTATAATTAAGCAATATGTCCCGAGGGGGTGTGGTATATGGCCAATATACCACGTCTAAGGGCTGTTCTTAGCCGTGGTATATTGGCAATATACCATAAACCCCTGAGGTGCCTTATTGCTATTTAAACTGGTTACCAACGCAATCAGAGCAGTAAATATACGTTGTCATATCCGTGGTATTGGGTCTGATATATGCTATATAGACAAAAGTATGTGGACACCTCTTCAAATTAGTGGATTCACCTATTTCAGTCACACCAATTGCTGACAAGTGTATACAATAGAGCACACAGCCATGCAATCTCCATAGAGAAACATTGGCAGTAGAATGGCCCTTACTGAAGAGCGCAGTGACTTTCAACGGGGCACCGTCATAGGATGCCACCTTTCCAACAAGTCCGTTAGTCAAATTTCTGCCCTGCTAGAGTTCTCCCGGTAAACTTTAAGTGCTGCTATTGTAAAGTGCCTAGGAGCAACGACGGCTCAGCCGCAAAGTGATAGGCCACACAAGAGCACAGAGCAGGACCGCCGAGTGCTGAAGCATGTAGCGTGTAAAAATAGTTTGCCGGATGCCAGGAGAAAGTTACCTGCCCGAATGCATAGTGCCAACTGCAAAGTTTGGTGGAGGAGGAATAATGGTCTGGGACTGTTTTTCATGGATCGGGCTAGGCCCCTTCGTTCCAGTGAAGGGAAATATTAATGTTACAGCATAAAATGACATTCTAAATGATTTTGTGCTTCCAACTTTGTGGCAAGGGAAGGCCCTTTCCTGTTTCAGAATGTAAATGCCCCCGTGCACAAAGTAAGGTCCATACAGAAATGGTTTTTCGAGATTGATGTGGAGGAACTTGACTGGCCTGCACAGAGCCCTGACCTCAACCCCATCCAACACCTTTGGGATGAATTGGAATGCCTACTGTGAGCCAGTCCTAATAGCCCAACATCAGTGCCTGACCTCACTAATGATCTTGTGGCTGAATGGGAGCAAGTCCCAGCAGCAATGTTCCAACATCTAGTGGAAAGCCTTCCCAGAAGAGTGGAGGCTGTTATAGCAACTCCATATTAATGCCCATGATTTTGGAATAAGATGTTCAACAAGCAGGTGTCCACATACGTTTGGTCATGTAGTGTACCACGGCTGTCGACTCACCCAGTTTATAATGCTCCTTCGATTGAATCCCGCCACCAAGTAAATTAATACTTTTGCTTTGAAAAAAACTGTGGAAAAACACGTTGACTTGTTGATTCTTTAATTACATACAGCTCCCATTACAATCTCATTAAAGCAATTTATTACACACAAAATGTTTATTTTTCGACAAAAACATTTGAATAAATGAAATCAAAACAAAATAAATAGACAATTCAATGATAAACATATAATTGGGTAGGAACATATTCATTTTTCAGGCCTAAAGCCAGCTGTGATTTCAGACGAGTCAACAGCACTACTCTGGTGGTCATTCTAAAGCATATTGTCTCTGTTCCACTCCATTATCATTTTTGCTTGCTGATGTTTCTTCAGACCCAGGTCCTTCTCCCTCAGCCTCAGCATGCAGTAGCATGGCCATGAGCTCTGGGTGTGATGCTGGACTTGGGACAGACCTCTAGGGGAAACACAGGTATGACAGCATAGTAGCATTTATGAGGTCTCACTGAGTCACCTGTGAGACTGCAGTCCTTCTCTTTTGGGAGAAACTGTGAGGAAATGGTTCACCAGCATGAGTAGGAGAAGAGTGGGTACTGGCTCCACTCAGCCACGTTGCCATGGTGATATCCGTGGTGCACAGCCGGGGTACTGTAGTCAGTGGGTAGGTGGTGAGGGGGAGGGTACTGGGTATGGCTGGGGCCGCTCCACTGGCCCAGGGTCTTCTCTGTGCCATAAGGGCTGTAGATGTGGTGGCTGAGGACCCCTGGCTTGCCTGCTTGGGCCATGTTGAGCACACCTGTGTAGTCCGGATGATGTCCTGCAAGGGGCTGCGGGCCACAGGGAGATGGTGTAATCTCATGAACAGAGGGCTTGGGGGCCTCATGCTCTGGGACTGTGGCTACATCAGGGACTCTGGACTCAAAGCTGGCCCGTCCAGAACCGCCATTGCTGCTGCCCAGGTTGGAGGAGGGAGATGGAGACCTCCCGTATTTATGGAACCTGAAAAGAGAGAAGGCAGGGTGGTGGTCAGTGTTGTCTGCTTTGATGACAATGTGGCAGTGAGTTTTCCTTCCTACAGGCAGCAGGATGAACATTACTGACATAGGCAGCATGCTGTGGTGCCTACCTGTTTGGCTGGTATGAAGCTGGGTCTGGTACTAGCTGCTCTGCATTGTACATGTCCCTGACGCCGGGTCCAGGGGGTGTGTCTGTCTGGCCGTGGTGTCCATGCTCCCTCTCAGGCCCCCAAGGGGAGTAGTGCTCCTCTTTCACCACTTCCTCCTCTTTTCTCTCAGTGAGTTCTGCCCGCTCCCCTTCGTATCCCTCATATGATGACATGTGTAAGCCTGCAAAACATACATGACATCAGACCCACTGAGCCCAGAGAATAACAACCTCTACATGAAGGGATGAGTAGTTTGGTCACTAAACTAACTGGTGAAAGCCAATACTTGAAGGGCTGTCCTCATATGAGTCTTTGCTTAGATAATCCATTTCCTTTGTTTTTTTCTCTGTTGAGGCTGGGATTCTGTTAGCATGCCTGCAGAGGAAAATACAACAGGATCATTAGTACACATATTCAAGGCAAACAGAAAATAGAAAAGAAAGAGTGAAATAGAAAAGTAATGATAACAATTCTAGCTACTTTTTTGTATTAGTTCCTTCGTCTCGGAAGCCTTTCGCAAATGGGTTGTGGTCAATCTTCAGCTTTGTTATCTAGGGGAAAAAGAGTTGGTTTTAAGCATATAAAATAAAGGGTAGTGCCCTCCTGTGCCAGTGACTGCAGTGAGACTGACCTTAGTGTTCTGGTAAGCGGTGACCGAGGTGAAGGTGGTCTCAGAGAAGGTGAAGGTCTGGAAGACACTCCAGCATACACTGTACATGTCGTCTGCCTGGACAATGTGGAAGCGCGGCTGATAGCAGTGCATGGAATGCAAAATGATCTGAAAGAGAGAGATGCACAGTTAGTTTAGTCACTGGAACAATGACAACAGTTAATGTCATCAAAGTAAAATAATTTGCCAATGCTCTATAGAGTAAGTATTATTATATATATATTTATTATTATTATTATTATTATTATTATTATATAATATTATTAGTATATTATATTTATTATTATATATATATTTATTATTATATATATAATATTATTATTATTAGTATTATATATATTATTATATATATATATAATAATATTATTATTACAGAGCTTGACAATGCTTTCTTACATGGCCATGTTGGTCCAGAGTGTTGTTGGTGAGCTTGAGCTTGAGGAAGGACACTGACTGTTTCATCCAGTGGCTCCCAGGGGCCGGAGAGTCTGGGTGCAGGTACGTACGACAAGGAGGCTGCGGCTCCGCCTTCCCAGTCACTTCCCATTTCTCCTTATTCCACTGGAAGGAGACAGAAGTAAACAGCTTAACATAAAGTTAATATGTCATATAAAGGGGGGCAGGGGTGATTTTCAGAGGATCCCTGTCTAACCTTGAGGCTAAAAGAGAGTGATACTTTCAGTTGCACCACCCACAGAGGCAAACAGCAGGGGATATAACAACAGGAAGAGATCATGCCCGGGCCGCCCCCAGGTGTTGAGGGTAGGCAACAACATCTCCACCCCGCTGATCCTCAACACTGGGGCCCCACAAGGGTGCGTTCTGAGCCCTCTCCTGTACTCCCTGTTCACCCACGACTGCGTGGCCACGCACGCCTCCAACTCAATCATCAAGTTTGCGGACGACACAACAGTGGTAGGCTTGATTACCAACAACGACGAGACGGCCTACAGGGAGGAGGTGAGGGCCCTCGGAGTGTGGTGTCAGGAAAATAACCTCACACTCAACGTCAACAAAACTAAGGAGATGATTGTGGACTTCAGGAAACAGCAGAGGGAACACCCCCCTATCCACATCGATGGAACAGTAGTGGAGAGGGTAGTAAGTTTTAAGTTCCTCGGCATACACATCACAGACAAACTGAATTGGTCCACTCACACAGACAGCATCGTCAACCTCAGGAGGCTGAAGGAATTCGGCTTGTCACCAAAAGCACTCACAAACTTCTACAGAGGCACAATCGAGAGCATCCTGGCGGGCTGTATCACCGCCTGGTACGGCAACTGCTCCGCCCACAACCGTAAGGCTCTCCAGAGGGTAGTGAGGTCTGCACAACGCATCACCGGGGGCAAACTACCTGCCCTCTAGGACACCTACACCACCCGATGTTACAGGAAGGCCATAAAGATCATCAAGGACAACAACCACCCGAGCCACTGCCTGTTCACCCCGCTATCATCCAGAAGGCGAGGTCAGTACAGGTGCATCAAAGCTGGGACCGAGAGACTGAAAAACAGCTTCTATCTCAAGGCCATCAGACTGTTAAACAGCCACCACTAACATTGAGTGGCTGCTGCCAACACACTGACACAACTCCAGCCACTTTAATAATGGGAATTGATGTGAAATTATGTAAAATATATCACTAGCCACTTTAAACAATGCTACCTAATATAATGTTACATACCCTACATTATTCATCTCATATGCATACGTATATACTGTACTCTATATCATCTACTGCATCCTTACGTAATACATGTATCACTAGCCACTTTAACTATGCCACTTTGTTTACATACTCATCTCATATGTATATACTGTACTCGATACCATCTACTGTATCTTGCCTATGCTGCTCTGTACCATCACTCATTCATATATCTTTATGTACATCTTCTTTATCCCCTTACACTGTGTATAAGACAGTAGTTTTGGAATTGTTAGTTAGATTACTTGTTGGTTATTACTGCATTGTCGGAACTAGAAGCACAAGCATTTCGCTACACTCGCATTAACATCTGCTAACCATGTGTATGTGACAAATAAAATTTGATTTGATTTGATGACCAATGTCAGAGGGGTGATTAGCAAAGACTGAAGTGGAGCTGGGTCTCGTATGACCATTGAAGAACATCTATTGCTAATGTTTGCTAATGTCACAATTGTTTGATACAAGCCAGGGATGTGTCATTTCTAAATGAACATTTTCCGATGATGATTTTGCTCATATGAAAGGCAATGGATATGTATTCAAGTGTAAACATGCAAAAGGTTGTTACCTTATACCTGAAACCATCCACAGGTACCATGTCAACCAACAAGATGTACTTGGAACATGGAATTAGTCCAGAAAGGTTGATTTTACAGTGTGGAAACATTCTCCTGCGAAATTCAAGAATAATCATTACAGTCCACAGAAAGTGCAATTTCTTGAAGCATTGTCAATCAAGTACATTGAAATTGATAATGGCAGATAGAGTTTGAAGTTGTGGTTATCTTACCTGCCTGGTTTAGTGATAATCATCTCTGTTCCTATTTCATGGAAGGACTTCCAGAGTTCTGGGTTCTCCAGAGTCATCTTGATGTTGCCTTGGCGATAAGCATCGGGACCACCGGGAATAGACGACGACGGAGTACTAAAGTTGGACTTCATGTCTAGGATGTAGAAACAATTATTAAGAACCAGTCAAAAGCTCAAACTGATGGAGGACTATCTGACCAAGATAAGAACTGAATAGGCTGTGATAGAGGAATATTTCACATACACAGACTACTGATATAGACAATGAGAGCTTATGCCTTGTGAGAGCTTATGCCTTGTGAGAGCTTATGCCTTGTGAGAGCTTATGCCTTGTGAGAGCTTATGCCTTGTGAGATGTCCATTGGGAATCCAAGGTAGGTTTGATGACAAAAAAAGAGCTTGAGGATCAACACTCACCTCTGATGGACTGCATTCTTCAGACGAGTTGGTGGAACAAGGAGAGGTGCGCCAAAAATATAATGAATATCAGAAAACTGTTTTAGTGCTTTCCAAAGTAGAAACCACAGTTAACAGTCCCTCCTTGGTGCTGCACATCGGTCTTGAGCTTTCAGCATATTCCACTGGTGCCAGAAGCATATATTGAGTGGTCGTAGGTCCAATGGTGTTTGAACAGCAATCACTTGGGGCTCTCTAGAACTGTTGAACTGGAGGATGGGACTTTTAAGGGGAGCCCAGGAGTGGGAGTCGCCTGAAGAGCCATTCCCAGGCTTTGAAGTGGCACAACGATGTCCCACTATGATTGGAGGGTTGTGGAAATCAAAGGGACTTAACAGAGCCTTGATACCTTCCCCACAGGAAGGGTGACAGAGGAAACACATCTTTATTAACTGCTAAGAGACTTTAAAACAAATATGGATGGGCTTCCCCACTGGAGAACAGGGCCTACAGCGGCACCAAAATCTGTGTAATTGTCATTTACACAGATGTAACCACACACAGAAAGCCTATTTAGTGTCCTCATGCAATGTGGTAAAATAGCCATAATATATTTACAAAGAACATTATTATGCAATGTGGTAAAATAGCCATAATAGCTAATAAGAGCTCGGAGAGGTGATCCATTTCAAACTTGATCAACCCTCACAACATAGAACATTTGAGTCACAATCCTTAATAGTTTTTTTTTTTTTTTTTGCCAAAAAACACTTTGCTTGCTATACTGCTGAGGGATGAGGCTGGAGAAATGTAACCATTCTAAAATTCATAGATGGAGCTATTAATGCAAGGAGTGACAGACTATGAGATCAACATGATCGTTTTGAACATATGTTGAATCTATATTTATTTACAAAGAACATTGTTTACAAACAATGGTGTAATCTTATATTTTGGGTTTCGATAGGATAAAACAGGTTGAGGCAAGTTCTATTATTCAAGAATGAATTGGGTATATAAAGTTGAAGTCGGATGTTTACATACACCTTAGCCAAATACATTTAAACTCAGTTTTTCACAATTCCTGACATTTAATCCTAGTAAAAATTCCCTGTTTTAGGTCAGTTAGGATCACCACTTTATTTTAAGAATATGAAATGTCAGAATAATAGTAGAGGGAATTATTTATTTCAGCTTTTACTTCTGTCATCACATTCCCAGTGAAGTATACATACACTCAATTAGTATTTGCTAACATTGCCTTTACATTGTTTAACTTGGGTCAAATGTTTTGGGTAGCATTCCACAAGCTTCCTGTCACGCCCTGGCCTTAGTATTCTGTGTTTTCTTTATTATTTTGGTTAGGCCAGGGTGTGACATGGGTGATTTATGTGTCTTGTCTTGTCTAGGGGTTTATTAGATTTATGGGGTTGTGTTTAGTAGAGTTGTCTAGGAAAGTCTATTGTTGCCTGGAGTGGTTCTCAATCAGAGGCAGGTGTTTATCGTTGTCTCTGATTGGGAACCATATTTAGGCAGCCATATTCTGTGGGTATTTTGTGGGTAGTTGTCTCCTGTGTCAGTGTTTGTACCACACGGGACTGTTTCAGGTTTTCAGGTTTCTTGTTTTTTTGTAGTTCATGTATAGTTTCTAGTTATTAAAGAACCATGAACTTCAACAACGCTGCGTTTTGGTCCTCCTCTCCTTCCCAGGAAGAATCCTGTTACACTTCCCACAATAAATTGGGTGAATTTTGATCCATTCCTGCAGACAGAGCTGGTGTAACTGAGTCACACTTTTTCAGTTCGGCCCACAAATGTTCTACAGGATTGAGGTCAGTGCTTTGTGATGGCCACTCCAATACCTTGACTTTGTCCATTTGGAAGACCCATTTGCGACCAAGCTTTAGCTTCCTGACTGATGTCTTGAGATGTTGCTTCAATATATCCACATAATTTCCCTTCCTCACGATGCCATCTATTTTGTGAAGTGCGCCAGTCCCTCCTGCAGCAAAGCACCCCCACAACATGATGCTGCCACCTCCGTGCTTCATGTTTGGGATGGTGTTCTTTGACTTGCAAGCCTCCCCCTTTTTACTCCAAACATAATGATGGTCATTATGGCCAAACAGTTGTATTTTGGTTTCATCAGACCAGAGGACATTTCTCCAAAAAGTACGATCTTTGTCCCCATGTGCAATTGCAAACTGTAGTCCGGCTTTTTTATGGCAGTTCTGGAGCAGTGGCTTCTTCCTTGCTGAGCGGCCTTTCAGGTTATGTCGATATAGGACTTGTTTTACTGTGGATATAGACACTTTTGTACCGGTTTCCTCCAGTATCTTCACACGGTCCTTTGCTGTTGTTCTGGGATTGATTTGCACTTTTTGCACCAAAGGACGTTCATCTCTAGGAGACAGAACGCTTCTCCTTCCTGAGAGGTATGACGGCTGCGTGGTCCCATGGTGTTTATACTTGCGTACTATTGTTTGTACAGATGAATGTGGTACCTTCAGGCGTCCTGAAATTGCTCCCAAGGATGTAGCAGACTTGTGGAGGTCTACAATTTTTTGGCTGATTTCTTTTGAATTTCCCATGATGTCAAGCAAAGAGGCACTGAGTTTGAAGGTAGGCCTTGAAATACATACACAGGTACACTGTCACGGACGTCCTCCTCTTCATCTGAAGAGGAGAGGCGAGAAGGATCGGAGGACCAAAATGTGGCGTGGTGTGTGTTCATGATGAATATTTAATAAAAGAAAGCACTGAACACTGAATACAAACTATACAAAAAACAATAAACAAATAACGACCGTGAAGCTATAAATGAGACCTGTGCTGACACAAGCAACTAACATAGACAATCACCCACAAACAAACAGTGCAACCCAGGCTACCTAAGTATGATTCTCAATCAGAGACAACTAATGACACCTGCCTCTGATTGAGAACCATACAAATCCCCAAATCATAGAAAAACAAACAGACTGCCCACCCCAACTCACGCCCTGACCATACTAAATAAATACAAAACAAATGAAATAAAGGTCAGAACGTGACAGTACTCCCCCAAAGGTGCGGACTCCGGACGCAAAACCTTAACCTATAGGGGAGGGTCTGGGTGGGCGTCTGTCCGCGGTGGCGGCTCTGGCGCGGAACGTGGACCCCACTTCACCATAGTCTTAGTCCGCCTGCGTGGCTTCCTAACCACGGCGACCCTTCTAAATGACCCCACTGGACAGAGGGGCAGATCCTGGCTGAATGGCGGCTCTGGCAGAACCTGGCTGAATGGCGGCTCTGGCAGATCCTGGCTGAATGGCGGCTCTGGCAGATCCATACACCTCCAACTGATTCAAATGATGTCAATTAGCCTATCAGAAGCTTCTAATTCATGACATCATTTTCTGGAATTTTCCAGGCTGTTTAAATGGCACAGTCAACTTAGTAAACTTCTGATCCACTGGACTTGTGATACAGTGAGTTATAAGTGAAATAACCTGTCTGTAAACAATTGTTGGAAAAATGACTTGTGTCATGCACAAAGTAATGTCCTAACCGACTTGCCAAAACTAGAGTTTGTTAACAAGAAATTTGTGGAGTGGTTGAAAAACAAGTTTTAATGACTCCAACCTAAGTGTATGTAAACTTCCGTCTTCAACTGTATTATTGATTGAAATTACCATTGAACAGCAGTAACTATTGCCAATTGTCCCTTTACATTTGTTCAATGATGATCAAAATGGGGTTTGCTGAATGAACAACATACATCACTTTCCCCAACAATAAAATTAAAGAAATGATATACGAATTTGATTCATTCTTACAAAACAGCTATAACACTACTAAAACACACAGGTCATATATGATATTGGTTGAATCAATGACTTAATCTTGACCAAACATGGTCTCTGGCATATCCAGTTTTCCAATCCGAGAAAGTGAGGAGTGTGTGAGGGACCAATAAACCCATAATGGTGTGATAACTTTAATACCCGTATCTTTCTCTAGGTGAGTCTAACCTGGGGTTGGCCAGGTTGGGTGTTGGGGCTGCAAGCAGTGCCTTGGGGGTTGTGTATTGGGGTGTCTAGAGAGGACAATGCTCCGATAGATAATCTCATTAGGGCAGTTTCCCCTGCAGGCCCAAGTTTCTCCATGCGGAAAGGCACTGTATGGGCCAGCAATTAACAATCAGTTAGCACCACAGGCAAGACACCACAGACTGAAAGAGACAGAGGGAGAGAGAGATAAAGACCGGGCAAAACCTCCCTGCCAATCCGAAGGAGCCCTCCCTCCCACAATCATCATCGTCCAGGCAAATCCACAAGTGTCCATAGGCTAGATGTCTCCTCCTCTATCCACCTCTGTTACTATAGGCTAAACAAATGCTAAACTTTAAATGGAAAACCATTCACAGCACTTCAGCAGGGTTCCTCCATGGTTCATCTCCACTTCCTCTGGCACTTAAAAGTACCTCAAATACCCTCAATAGATCTAAAAACTTTACTCAGGTAGAGTTCGAATTTAGAAATAATGTCTCTCTCTCAGATTTGTCTGACAAAACCAGGCAGTTTTCAAACAATCCCTATACAATTAGTCAGTATCTTTCATTGTATGCTTATGTGTACATATTGAATACAGTACCTCCAGTGGTAGCATTGCATGTTCCAAGTTTCCATAGTATTATTGTGATATCTATTGTCTTTGTAATTTGCTCCCGTGAATATCAAACATTTCCTTTGTAAATGGCTGTATCAAACCAGGAAACATCCAGTAGTTGAACAGGCCTCAGGAGAGGTTTTACAACTAGAAAGCTTGGCCTGTGAGGATATTGACTGGCTAGTTTAAAGAGCCCGTGTTGAGTCGGCGTATATTACTCCCATTACTCCAACAGACCCACTCAGAGAACAGCATTTGATTTTCACACCACATGTTCTAACATTAATTCGAAAAGGCTATTCTGGAGGGAAAAAAAGACATATGTTTCCACCAATCTCCCTGCAGAGACGACCAGCCTGCTAGCAGCACTATGAGCTTTAGGAAGTGTGATGTGGTTTCATTCTCCTGATATGTGAAACCAATTGTTGCTGAGGAGTTATTAAATCACAGATTCAGTGTTACTCTCCACACCTAGCACTTGTGAGGGAAAATGCATATTCCCAGGGCTACTTGAGCCGGCTCCCCCTCGTAAGCTTTCCAGCAGGGGCTTTACTACCAGTCGCCCAGCATCAGTCCCCTCAGAGCCATGTCATGGGATATCAAAACAAGGAGGGCACAGCTCTTTGTGATTAAAAGAGTGTGACTATTTCAGGAAATGGAGAAGAGACATATTTTGATGTTGAATCGTTTTAAGTCGTCACTGTTGAAAGGCTTAGAGCAGAGATGGGCAACTGGTGGCTCGCGGGCAAAAGGCACTCGGATGAATTCCCTCCCAACCACAAAATAAATGAGTGGGCCCCTCATGAAAAGTTCATTATGTTTTGTGGCCCCCATCAAAGTTGCCCATCTCTGGCTTACAGGGAAGTCTAATGTGAGCATGTCAATGTCAGAGCTAAGGTGTACATTTCAGCAGCGGCAATCCCATTACGCAGTGAAGATGGAGGTGACAGGTGTGATAGCCAGGCTGCTGTATGTGGCAGAGGACACAGGCCAGAGTCAGGGTGGCAGGTCTACTGTTATATTTTACAGCTGCTGCCGTCTGCTTTATTTAGACTTGGGCAACACATCAGGGGAATTGCGGCCTTGCCGATAATGACTGAGTTAAGAACTGGTGAAGCTAACTATAATCACAACATGAAGTGACCCAAAGAGTCATCAATCAATCTCTATGAATGATTTCAGTCAACACTGAAGCACTGGGTTGTAGATATGACAAACAAAGTATATTCCCAACATACCAATATATGAAGAGGAATAAACACCATCTGCCAAAACTCTCTGGACACTGGATGTAATAAAGCTGTTGAAAGTGATACCATTGCCAGGGGTGGCAGGTAGCCTAGCGGTTAGAGTGTTGGGCCAGTAACTGAAAGGTCGCTAGATCGAATCCCCGAGCTGACAAGGTAAAAATCTGTCGTTCTGCCCCTGAACAAGGCAGTTAACCCACTGTTCCTAGGCCGTCATTGTAAATAAGAATTTGTTCTTAACTGACTTGCTTAGTTAAATGAAAAATAAAATAAATACATTGCCAAAGCTGACATGGCATAGAGATTAAGGGATGCCAAACACTAGATTTACAGTATTTAAAAATTAACTTAGTTGCTCAGTTTGTGTCAATAGTGTAGCTAATGTGTCCTGACTGTTCTCCCACACAGATGAGTCTACTAGGGCACATCCTCCCTGCAAAGCATTTGCCCACAGTGGTGTCTATGGCGGGGCCGCTGTCCAGGCCTCCGTGTCTACTCACTGATCACCTTTACCACTGATGCTCTACCTCCCAGGTGTCAGTCTCTAGATCCCCTTGTGCTCAATTGTTAACAGCTGCCAATACACAGCCGGGACGATGGATCAGACGACTCTCCTCCAGCCCAATAAAGAGCCCCTGCAGTAGGCCGATGAGAAATCTCACACCTTCGGCCCACATTAGCTATGCAGCATGCCCTTTTGATGCCTTAATTGGTCACTTTGATGGGTTTGTATAGGTAGCAGTCGAGGCTGAAGACAGCCTGATGTCAGTGGCGCTCCAAGCCCTTTGCCTTCTGGTACATAACCTCAAACATGAGAAAGACTTGTCATGAGAAATGGTTAAACCTGACAATAGAGCCATTACATAGTTATTTTGTGGTTGTTAGCTGACCATTTAATCTCGTGCTGTAAATCATTTTTTTAGCTATAAACAATAATGACAGTGCATAACTACAGTGTTTTCAGAAAGTATTCCCACTCCTTGACTTTTTCCACATTTGGTTGAGTTACAGCCTGAATTTAAAATGGATTACATTTAGATGTTGTGTCACTGGCCTTTTATTTTTTTAATTTTTTTTACCTTTATTTAACCAGTTAGGCAAGTTGAGAACAAGTTCTCATTTACAATTGCGACCTGGCCAAGATAAAGCAAAGCAGTTCGACAGGTACAACGACACAGAGTTACACATGGAGTAAAACAAACATACAGTCAATAATACAGTATAAACAAGTCTATATACAATGTGAGCAAATGAGGTGAGAAGGGAGGTAAAGGCAAAAAAGGCCATGGTGGCAAAGTAAATACAATATAGCAAGTAAAACACTGGAATGGTAGTTTTGCAATGGAAGAATGTGCAAAGTAGAAATAAAAATAATGGGGTGCAAAGGAGCAAAATAAATAAATAAATTAAATACAGTTGGGAAAGAGGTAGTTGTTTGGGCTAAATTATAGGTGGGCTATGTACAGGTGCAGTAATCTGTGAGCTGCTCAGACAGTTGGTGCTTAAAGCTAGTGAGGGAGATAAGTGTTTCCAGTTTCAGAGATTTTTGTAGTTCGTTCCAGTCATTGGCAGCACAGAACTGGAAGGAGAGGCGGCCAAAGAAAGAATTGGTTTTGGGGGTGACTAGAGAGATATACCTGCTGGAGCGTGTGCTACAGGTGGGAGATGCTATGGTGACCAGCGAGCTGAGATAAGGGGGGACATTACCTAGCAGGGTCTTGTAGATGACATGGAGCCAGTGGGTTTGGCGACGAGTATGAAGCGAGGGCCAGCCAACGAGAGCGTACAGGTCGCAATGGTGGGTAGTATATGGGGCTTTGGTGACAAAACGGATTGCACTGTGATAGACTGCATCCAATTTGTTGAGTAGGGTATTGGAGGCTATTTTGTAAATGACATCGCCAAAGTCGAGGATTGGTAGGATGGTCAGTTTTACAAGGGTATGTTTGGCAGCATGAGTGAAGGATGCTTTGTTGCGAAATAGGAAGCCAATTCTAGATTTAACTTTGGATTGGCGATGTTTGATATGGGTCTGGAAGGAGAGTTTACAGTCTAACCAGACACCTAAGTATTTGTAGTTGTCCACGTATTCTAAGTCAGAGCCGCCCAGAGTAGTGATGTTGGACAGGCGGGTAGGTGCAGGTAGCGATCGGTTGAAGAGCATACATTTAGTTTTACTTGTATTTAAGAGCAATTGGAGGCCACGGAAGGAGAGTTGTATGGCATTGAAGCTTGCCTGGAGGGTTGTTAACACGGTGTCCAAAGAAGGGCCGGAAGTATACAGAATGGTGTCGTCTGCGTAGAGGTGTATCAGAGACTCACCAGCAGCAAGAGCGACCTCATTGATGTATACAGAAAAGAGTCGGTCCAAGAATTGAACCCTGTGGCACCCCCATAGAGACTGCCAGAGGTCCGGACAGCAGACCCTCCGATTTGACACACTGAACTCTATCAGAGAAGTAGTTGGTGAACCAGGCGAGGCAATCATTTGAGAAAACAAGGCTGGCGAGGCAATCATTTGAGAAACCAAGGCTGTCGAGTCTGCCGATGAGGATGTGGTGATTGACAGAGTCGAAAGCCTTGGCCAGATCAATGAATATGGCTGCACAGTAATGTTTCTTATCGATGGCGGTTAAGATATCGTTTAGGACCTTGAGCGTGGCTGAGGTGCACCCATGACCAGCTCTGAAACCAGATTGCATAGCAGAGAAGGTATGGTGAGATTCGAAATGGTCGGTAATCTGTTTGTTGACTTGGCTTTCGAAGACCTTAGAAAGGCATGGTACGATAGATATAGGTCTGTAGCAGTTTGGGTCAAGAGTGTCCCCCCCCTTTGAAGAGGGGGATGACCGCAGCTGCTTTCCAATCTTTGGGAATCTCAGACGACACGAAAGAGAGGTTGAACAGGCTAGTAATAGGGGTGGCAACAATTTCGGCAGATAATTTTAGAAAGAAAGGGTCCAGATTGTCTAGCCCGGCTGATTTGTAGGGGTCCAGATTTTGCAGCTCTTTCAAAACATCAGCTGAATGGATTTGGGAGAAGGAGAAATGGGGAAGGCTTGGGCGAGTTGCTGTTGGGGGTGCAGTGCTCTTGACCAGGGTAGGAGTAGCCAGGTGGAAAGCATGGCCAGCCGTAGAAAAATGCTTATTGAAATTCTCAATTATGGTGGATTTATCAGTGGTGACAGTGTTTCCTATCTTCAGTGCAGTGGGCAGCTGGGAGGAGGTGTTCTTATTCTCCATGGACTTTACAGTGTCCCAGAACTTTTTTGAGTTAGTGTTGCAGGAAGCAAATTTCTGCTTGAAAAAGCTAGCCTTGGCTTTTCTAACTGCCTGTGTATAATGGTTTCTAGCTTCCCTGAACAGCTGCATATCACGGGGGCTGTTCGATGCTAATGCAGAACGCCATAGGATGTTTTTGTGTTGGTTAAGGGCAGTCAGGTCTGGGGAGAACCAAGGGCTATATCTGTTCCTGGTTCTAAATTTCTTGAATGGGGCATGTATATTTAAGATGGTTAGGAAGGCATTTAAAAAAATATCCAGGCATCCTCTACTGACGGGATGAGATCAATATCCTTCCAGGATACCCCGGCCAGGTCGATTAGAAAGGCCTGCTCGCTGAAGTGTTTCAGGGAGCGTTTTACAGTGATGAGTGGAGGTCGTTTGACCGCTGACCCATTACGGATGCAGGCAATGAGGCAGTGATCGCTGAGATCTTGGTTGAAGACAGCAGAGGTGTATTTAGAGGGGAAGTTGGTTAGGATGATATCTATGAGGGTGCCCGTGTTTAAGGCTTTGGGGGGGTACCTGGTAGGTTCATTGATAATTTGTGTGAGATTGAGGGCATCAAGTTTAGATTGTAGGATGGCTGGGGTGTTAAGCATGTTCCAGTTTAGGTCGCCTAGCAGCACAAGCTCTGAAGATAGATGGGGGGCAATCAGTTCACATATGGTGTCCAGAGCACAGCTGGGGGCAGAGGGTGGTCTATAGCAGGCGGCAACGGTGAGAGACTTGTTTTTAGAGAGGTGGATTTTTAAAAGTAGAAGTTCAAATTGTTTGGGTACAGACCTGGATAGTAGGACAGAACTCTGCAGGCTATCTTTGCAGTAGATTGCAACACCGCCCCCTTTGGCAGTTCTATCTTGTCTGAAAATGTTGTAGTTTGGAATTAAACATTTCTGAATTTTTGGTGGTCTTCCTAAACCAGGATTCAGACACAGCTAGGACATCCGGGTTGGCAGAGTGTGCTAAAGCAGTGAATAGAACAAACTTAGGGAGGAGGCTTCTAATGTTAACATGCATGAAACCAAGGCTATTACGGTTACAGAAGTCATCAAAAGAGAGCGCCTGGGGAATAGGAGTGGAGCTAGGCACTGCAGGGCATGGATTCACCTCTACATCGCCAGAGGAACATAGGAGGAGTAGAATAAGGGTGCGGCTAAAAGCAATAGGAATTTGTCGTCTAGAACGTCTGGAACAGAGAGTAAAAGGAGGTTTCTGGGGGCGATAAAATAGCATCAAGGTATAATGTACAGACAAAGGTATGGTAGGATGTGAATACAGTGGAGGTAAACCTAGGCATTGAGTGATGAAGAGAGAGATATTGTCTCTAGAAACATCATTGAAACCAGGAGATGTCATTGCATGTGTGGGTGGTGGAACTAATAAGTTGGATAAGGTATAGTGAGCAGGACTAGAGGCTCTACAGTGAAATAAGCCAATAAACACTAACCAGAACAGCAATGGACGAGACATATTGACATTAAGGAGAGGCATGCTTAGTCGAGTGATCAAAAGGGTCCAGTGAGTGGAGAGGTTGGTTGGGGATCACGGCGATTTAGACAGCTAGCCAGGCCATCGGTAGCAAGCTAGCATAGGATGGAGGTCTGTTGTTAGCCACCTCTTGCGTTCTGTCAGTAGATTAGTGGGGTTCCGTGTGGTAGAGGGGATTAATCCAAATCACACAACAACAAAAAAAATAAAAACAATAGATATAGTTATAGAGGCCCAAGAAGAAACATAATAATAATAAAAATAAATTGTCCGATTGTCTATTCAGATAGCAGCCGGTAAGACAGCTAACGGTTAGCAGGCCGCAGATGGGCGTTCAGGTAACGTCGCGACGGAGGAGCCAGCCGGATCTCCTTCGGGTAGATAACGTCGGCAGTCCAGTTGTGAAGGCCCGGTGGGGCTCCGCGTAGGCAGTAAAACGGGTCCGGATAGGTGACTGCAGCCCAGGAGTGATTGATGGAACTCAGGAGTGATTGACGGAGCTGGCTAGCTCCGGAATAATTGATGTTTGCTCCGGAATCGACGAAAGCCGATAGTCACACGGATAGCAGCTAGCTAGCTGTGAGATCCGGGTATGAATGTCCAGAGAGCAGTTGAAATCCAGGGACATGGAGAGAAAAATTGGTCCGGTATGTTCCGTTCCGAGCCGTACAAAACTGGCGATAGATTTTCGAGCTAAAGGATAGCTGATGACCACAAACCGTGGTGACCACAAACCGTGGTTAGCTGAATACTAAAGATTTGCCAGTAAAGAAGCTAACTAGCTTCTGAACTAGCTTCTGATTAGCTTCTGGATTAGCTTCTGGGCTAGCTCCTGGCTAGCTTCTGGCTAGCTTCTTGGAGTTTCTGGCTAGCTTCTGGCTAGCTTCTTGGAGGATTACAGATTTGAGGTAAATAATACTTTTTTATAAATATAAATTGGTGAGGCGGGTTGCAGGAGAGTGTTTTGAAGATGAGTTGATGGAAAATAAAAATAAAATGTATGTGAAAAAAGTTGTAAATATATATATATACAGGACACGACAAGACGAGGACAAAAGACGTCTGAACTGCTATGCCATCTTGGTACTTGGAAAATGACAAAAGCAGAATTATGTTTTGACACATTTTTCCAAATGAATTCAAAATTATAAGCTGAAATGTCTCGAGTCAGTAATTATTCAACCAATAAATAAGTTCAGCAGAAAAAAATTGCTGAACAACAAGTCACATAATAAGTTGCAATAATAGTGTAACATTATTTTTTCAATCCGGAATCCAAGATGGCGTAGCAGTCAGACGTCTTTGTCCTGTCGTGTCGTGTCCCTTGTATCTATAGTTTCTTACATATTTTAAATAAATCTGTGATAATCGAAAACTTCAACAAGCATTTCTCAACGGCTGGCCATGCCTTCCTCCTGGCTACTCCAACCTCGGCCAACAGCTCCGCCCCCACCGCAGCTACTCGCCCACGCTTCCCCAGCTTCTCCTTTACCCAAATCCAGATTGCAGATGTTCTGAAAGAGCTGCAAAACCTGGACCCATACAAATCAGCTGGGCTTGACAATCTGGACCCTCTATTTCTGAAACTGTCCGCCGCCATTGTTGCAACCCCTATTTACCAGCCTGTTCAACCTCTCCTTCGTATCATCTGAGATCCCCAAAGATCCCCAATGATTGGAAAGCTGCCACAGTCATCCCCCTCTTCAAAGGGGGAGATACCCTGGACCCAAACTGTTACAGACCTATATCCATCCTATCTAAGGTCTTCGAAAGCCAAGTCAACAAACAGATCACTGACCATCTCAAATCCCACCGTACCTTCTCCGCAGTGCAATCCGGTTTCCGAGCTGGTCACGGGTGCACCTCAGCCACGCTCAAGGTACTAAACCATATCATAACCGCCATCGATAAAAGACAGTACTGTGCAGCCGTCTTCATCGACCTGGCCAAGGCTTTCGACTCTGTCAATCACCTTATTCTTATCGGCAGACTCAGTAGCCTCGGTTTTTCTAATGACTGCCTTGCCTGGTTCACCAACTACTTTGCAGACAGAGTTCAGTGTGTCAAATCGGGGGCATGAGGCAGTCTCTATGGGGGTACCACAGGGTTCAATTATCGGGCAGACTCTTTTCTCTGTATATATCAATGATGTTGCTCTTGCTGCGGGCGATTCCCTGATCCACCTCTACGCAGACGACACCATTCTGTATACTGTGGGGCAAAAAAGTATTTAGTCAGCCACCAATTGTGCAAGTTCTCCCAATTAAAAAGATGAGGCCTGTAATTTTCATCATGGGTACACTTCAACTATGACAGACAAAATGAGAAGAAACAAAATCCAGAAAATCACATTGTAGGATTTTGTAATGAATTTATTTGCACATTGGTGGAAAATAAGTATTTGGTCAATAACAAAAGTTTCTCAATACTTTGTTATACCCTTTGTTGGCAATGACAGAGGCAATGACAGAGGTCTAAGGGACTTACAGCTGTAATCACTGCCAAAGGTTCTTCGATAAAGTATTGAATCAGGAGAGTGAATACTTACGTAAATGAGACGTTTCTGTATTTCATTTTCAATAAATTTGCTAAAATTCCTACAAACATGTTTTCACTTTGTCATTATGGGGTATTGTGTGTAGATCAGTAATATGTATATACTTTTTTTGTTTTACTTAATCCATGCTGAATTCAGGATGTAACAACAAAATGTGGAATAAGTCAAGGGGTATGAATACTTCATGACTGCACTGTATGATGTTCCTAATCAGTACATCTTAAAGATGTTTGAACAATAAGAACACAGGATAAATTATTATTGATCTAGTGACAACACTCCCTTTTTCCTCTGCAAAACACACGAAAATATGAAATCAGTGTGAATTCCCTCAACTAGAAAATGTGGAGTCAGTGAAGCTCTTCAGGATTTGTTTCAAATGTAATGTTTTGGTAAACTACATTTTCATTCTATGGCTGAACATAGATAATATAGGTACAGTTTAAGTCGGATGTTAACATACACCGTAGCCAAATACATTTAAACTTTTTTATTTTTACATTTTTTTTTTTTACAATTCCTGACATTCAAGCCTAGTAAAAATTCCCTGTCTTAGGTCCGTTAGGATCACCACTTTTATTAAGAATGTGAAATGTCACAATAAAAGTAGAGAGAATGATTTATTTCAGCTTTTATTTCTTTCATCACATTCCCAGTGGGTCAGAAGTTTACATACACTCAATTATTATTTGGTAGCATTGCCTTTAAATCGTTTAACTTGGGTCAAACGTTTTGGGTAGCCTTCCACACAATAAGTTGGGTGAATTTTGGCCCATTCCTCCTGACAGAGCTGGTGTAACAGTCAGGTTTGCAGGCCTCCTTGCACACACCTTTTCAGTTCTGCCCACAAATGTTCTATAGGATTGAGGTCATGGCTTTGTGATGGTCACTCCAATACCTTGACTTTGTTGTCCTTAAGCCATTTTGCCACAACTTTGGAAGTATGCTAGGGGTCATTGTCCATTTGGAAGACCCATTTGTGACCAAGCTTTAACTTCCTGACTGATGTCTTGAGATGTTGCTTCAATATATCCACAATTTTCCATCCTCATGATGCCATCTATTTTGTGAAGTACACCAGTCCCTCCTGCAGCAAAGCACCCCACAACATGATCCTGCCACCCCCGTCCTTCACGGTTGGGATGGTGTTCTTCGGCTTGCAAGCCTCCCTCTTTTCCTCCAAACATAACAATGGTCATTATGAACAAACAGTTCTATTTTTGTTTCATCAGACCAGAGGACATTTCTCCAAAAATGTACAATCTTTGTCCCCATGTGCAGTTGCAAACCATAGTCTGGCTTTTTTATTTTTGGAGCAGTGGCTTCTTCCTTGATGAGCGGCCTTTCAGGTTGTCTTTAGGACTCGTTTTACTGTGGATTTCCTCCAGCATCTTCCAGCATCTTCACAAGGTCCTTTACCGTTGTTCTGGCATTGATTTACACTTTTTGCACCAAAGTATGTTTATCTCTAGGAGACAGAATGCATCTCCTTCCTGAGCGGTACGACAGCTGCGTGGTCCCATGGTGTTTATACTTGCGTACTATTGTTTGTACAGATGAACGTGGTACCTTCAGGCGTTCGGAAATTGCCCCAAGGATGAAGCAGACTTGTGGAGGTCTACAATTTTTGGATGATTTCTTTTGATTTGCCCATGATGTCAAGCAAAGAGGCACTGAGTTTGAAGGTAGGCCTTGAAATACATCCACAGCTACACCTCCAATTGACTCAAATGATGTCAATTAGCCTATCAGAAGCTTCTAAAGCCATGACATCATTTTCTGGATTTTTCCAAGCTGTTTAAAAGGCACAGTCAACTTAGTGTATGTAAACTTCTGACCCACTGGAATTGTGATATAGTGAATTATAAGTGAAATAATCGGTCTAAAGAATTGTTGTAAAAATTACTTGTGTCATGCACAAAGTAGATATCCTAACCGTCTTTCCAAAACTATAGTTTGTTAACAAGAAATTTGTGGAGTGGTTGAAAAACAAGTTTTAATGACTCCGATCTAAGTGTATGTAAACTTCCAACTTCAACTGTAGGCACTTAACTTATTCCTGCTGACAGACAGAGAGAGGTTGAAACACTGAAGAAAGAAATCACTTACCAACCCCCTCTGCCTGATCAAGGCATGGAGAAGACAGATCTCACTATTTCAAGGGATGGGGAGCACACATTTGGTCCACCTCATAACAAAATTCAAATGTAGCTTTCCTTGCAAAGGGGTAAATGACAAATTCACAGCACTTTATAAGAAACTTCTGGAAGTTATCCCACCGTGTCTGGGACTTCACACAAGTGTGCAAGCTCTTTGACTAAAATATCAGAGCGGGACAAGGTGCCGTCTCAACATGACTGATACACAGGGGACACGTTGGCAGAAAAATGGACACTTTGCCACAGATCGTTTTGTTTAGGCGAAACTTGACTTGAGATTGTAGTTTGTAGAACGTGACATTGAGCTGGTCTTGCTAACAGATTGAAACTATATACAGCCATTACAACAAATACATTACCATTATAGCTGCCGGGGCTTGAAGTTCAAACTTAACCTAAATATGGAAATAAACAGAACATTTCAGTTCAAAACACCAAGGAATGAAAATATGTATTAAAAGAAATTGAATGGGATCTTAAGCACTTACAAATTTCAAAAATATTGTACGAATTATAATTCATAACATATGATATACGAATTGGTTAACGTTGTACACGATTGGGCACAATTTTCAGGGACCCGTTTTGGCTTGTGAGGGCTACATTCAAAACTACTGGCTGAAATTATACAGCCAGTATAATTAAAGAGCACCAAGACCAGATAAAAGCGTATCACGTATATTTTTGGTTTGTGACATCTTTAATGTGGCAAGTTAATATGTAAAGAACAACAACTCCCCAGCCTGTGCCAAGGTTTAAGGAAGAAAAACCTCTCAGCCATTATACATTCCCATAAGAAGCTCAGCAGCAGAAATACAAAACAGTATTTTACACCAAAAAATACAAACATCCATTTACAGGTAGGTAGTCAGTCAAGCAAGACTTGTTCGGGCAATGTCCTTTACAATTATTTCTTCATAATTTCTTCCTTTTTTAAAAAGTCTTCTAAAGACAATTTACAAGAAACATATGGTAAATATCCTTTTTATAGAAACAATCTGTAAAAAAACAAAAACAACATTCTATTGTCGTCCTCTGAGTTGACATAGAATTTAAACATATTTACCAAGGCATTTTCTCTGAATTAGGAACATCCACACTTGACCCCAATGGTAAATAAACACCTGGACCGCGTAAGAGTTGCTTCATTTGAGAATATGTTTTAAATGTGATATGTACAAAAGCTAATTCAGACTAATCCAAACCATCACTTTGTCTATTATTCTGAGCAATGCTGGTGACAGGACCTCTTCCTGGTAAAGAAGGGTCCTCCAAGCTACAAATCCCCAGAGAAACAAAAGGACTAAATCAAACAAGACTTGATAGAATAGAGTTGAGTACAAAAATAGAACATGAACAAGAGACAAATCAAAGACATCCCACTTGGAAGTGTAAACATATCCAATCTGCTACAGGTTATTAGGCTTTGGAGAAGTAGGGTCCTCAACATTGCTTTAGGAGCCCTATATAAAACTCTGGTTTGCAGTCCTCATTAAATCTTAGTGTCCATGAAAATGCAGGTCACATACAAATGTGGATTTCTTGCCGTTCAGATTCTTATATCAATGTGTATGGATAGAAGTTGGCTGGCACCTGTGATATGTTGCCATGGCACATTTCATCGTGTTGAAGCACCTCAGTGTGGGATGTTGCATTCCAACAACAAGGATTTAGCTGCAGTTGAAACATACAGTAAAAGCAGGCCAAATTCTAGTCCCCATTACGTGTGAAAGATGTATAAATCACAGCCAATGATGCCAACTGCATTGCATGCGAAGAATGTGTCTACAAAGCAACAATCCACCACCAATTCTGACCATTTAACTTACAGTAAAAGCGTAGATCATCATTCTACACCTTTTCCCATTTTCATGTGAAAGACTATGGAGAGCTTGGTTAGCTGACAGGTGTGATAAGTGTAAATGGTACTTAGCAAAATTATTGTTAAACGAAAAACATCCCCAGTCATCCAGTGTCAAGAGCTGAACATTGCGCATTTGCACATTTTCACTTCAAGAGCTTTTTTCCATTAAGACAGCTTGAAATTACAAGATAGACCAACTGCACCAACACAGAGACACTAACTGCAGTGACATGTACCATTCCATCTTTTCAAGACAAGGGAGGAAGTGGAGGGGCTTGATGGTAGTCAGGTCCAGCTCCAAGGAGTGGCCTGGGTTTGTTCAGTCTTGTAGCAGTGGCTCAGATGTCCATGTAATCATCCTCCTCATCCCCATCGTCTGATTCACTCTCCAGAGAGGACTCCTGGCTGGAGGTCTCCTGCACCTCCAGGGCCGGCTGGCTCAGCGTCTCCTTCTTCACTGTGGCCGCTGACTGGGAGGACAGGATCACGTTCTGCACAGGAACAGGAGCAGAGAACAGGAGGGTTTAGTTTCACTGACAGACAGAGTGAGAAGACGGAAGGTTGCCAGAAAGATAGATAGGATAGAAAGAGAAATAGATAGGACAGGGAGAGAGAGAGAGATAAATAGATAGGAGACAGCGATAGGATAGCGAGAGAGCGATACATAGATAGGATAGGGAGAGAGAGATAAATAGATAGGAGAGAGCGATAAGATATAGATATATAGGAGAGAGAAAAATAGATAAGAGAAAGGGAGAGAGAGAGAGAGAGAGAGAGAGAGAGAGAGAGAGAGAGAGAGAGCACCTTGAGTCTCTGCTTGGTTTCCTCTGAAATACTTCCTTTGGGGGAGAGCAGGGTGGGAGTAGGCGGGGTGACGGTGATCTCCGGGGGGAACTTGGTGACGGTGGAGGGGATGAAGAGCTTTGGCATGTTGGGGGGGATGCGTGAGCGGATACGACTAGGGTCCGACATCTTGGACTGCTCAATGCTGCCATATAGCTGCTGGTCTAAACAACAGGAGGTAGAGACAGATGGGACAGAGGAACATTAACAACTTCTCACATGGATCCGCCCCTTATTGGAATTCTTACTTGGTAATTCCTGGTTGTTCTTACCTGAGCAAGGTTGTGTGGCACTACAGGAAGCAGGCTCGTCATGGTACCAGCCTGCAGCCTCCTGCCCTGGGGACACAGTGGCCAACTTCATTTGTTGGCAAAGATGAGACTCCTGCTGTCTGTAGGACAGTCCCTCTGGGGGCTCCTCACGTTCCTCTGGAGAAATACAACCACATCACCTGTCACAATCCATACAGCATTCAAAACACATACACCAGCACAGTGAAGAAAGACAAGATGGCAGGCTCTCACTCATACTTCTGGGGTTGACAGAATAACCCATTTCAGACTGATTCAGTATGCAGTGCACTATACTATAGCAACAATGTTTGCAATGACCAACATTAACATGAGCTTACTGGAAGACACATTTCATTTTTAATGCACAGACAAACAAAGCCACTGATTTCAAACAGTGCTCCAGGCTGCCATAACAGATCTCACAACGAAAAGTGGAGGAAAATAGGAAATACGAGGGAAAGTAATGCCTCAGCCTGCCTGCGAGATCCTCATGTAGCATCGTTCAGTAGCGCTCGCAGCCCTGCCAGCATATACAATCATCCACTCTCTCTCTCTACCCGACCTCTTCATTCAGGTTGCCTGGGAAACCATTAGTAGATTTCAGTGTCAAGCTTCCTGATGCTGAGCATTGATCTCCTAAACCTCACGTGTGCGCACTCATGTGGATGATACCCTCCTTAAATATTCAATGTACTCAACAATCAGGACGGTAAACTCCTGATCGGTAAACTCCTGCATCATCAGAAGAACAGTGTTCCCGGGTTAAAGACATATCATTATTTCAAACACTTCCATCTGTAAGTGTCAAATGTACTATGTACTAGGGAGACATTAGTGACTTACTAAACTAGAAATTCAATATTCAACCAGGTCATGATGTACAGAAGTTACATAACACAGCTCTGGGTGGGCAAGTGTGCCCCTTGCTGGCTGGCTATCTAATTACACAGAGACAGAGACAAACAGAGAGCGAAAGAAACAGAGCGAGGGAGAAAAGCTCTGACAGTTTAATCTGTCCTCCTCCACTAGAGAAGCAGGTACAAAGCAGGGAATCATCAACTGCAGATACAACACAGTGAAAAAAACAACAGTTTGTAGCTAACTTACTGTGGCTGTTACAAATCTATTCACGTTACAATATATTCTCCAAAGAAGATCCACACAATTTTAATGAAATGCTTGATGAACTTATCCTCTTTGTAGCAGCATATTTTAAACACATTCTTTTTTATCAGACCAGTGTAACAGGCAGTGTTACTGTTGTGTTTTATGAAATGTACTGCAAGAGGAGGGAGGAAAGAAACTGACCTGTTTGGGGGTGGAAGGCCATAGTTGAAGCAGGGTGGATAGGCAGGGGGGCTCTCCTGTGCTGGGGCTGACAATGCTCGTGGGAGCCGCTGGCTGGAGGTCTGGGCACCTTGCCAAGGGGCTCGTACTGGAGTTTGGCTTGGCTATCCTGGACAGACAGGGGGTGGCAGGCAGCGTGACTGAGCAGGACCGGAGTGGGCAGAGAGGCAGGGAAGAAGATGTCGCGGTGATCCTTGGAGTACTTAGGTGTTGTCGGGGCATCACTGGCAGACTGATAAAGATAAAGACAGAGTGGCAGTAAGGAGGAGGAGCCTGACGGAGTGCCCATCTGCAGTAGAATCTTCTTTCCCCTATACATAGAACCGCAGTAGAAACAGTTTGAGTCATTATAACCAACACCATCTCACTGTTCACACAAAAAAAATGACCTTCATTGCAATTACACTGACTTAACGCTAGAGCGGTGTCCTGTGGAGGTCTGAGGCTTACTTTTCTGTGTGGAACCTGTAATGTGTGGAGTCAGACTGGGCAAGCATGCAGGCCGCTGGAGGGGGATCTGCCACCACAGGAACACAACTCCAGGACTCCACCCCCCGACCCTACCTGCCACTCTCCCATGTGTGTTTATGAGGACTACTCATAAACACAAGACCTGCACAAACAACCTGTGACAAGAGCCACCCTGCTCCCACAGCTGCTGTCATGGCAACTGGAAGAACACAGCCAATGGAAAATGGCATGAATACAGTTTCCGTTCGTTTTTCCCTCAAATAGGAAAGCTTTAGACTGAACGCCACGGACACATTGGATAGCTGGGAAGGAGGAATTCGAGGCAGGGCACTGATAATGATTTACAGCAGTAGTAAAGCTAATCAAATGAAGGTAAGAAGTCAGAGGGTCAGTGTAATTTCATCTCACTTTAAAGAGTCAAACCAAATGAATGCACAAGATGGAGTATAGATGATTTTCTATAATCTTATCATGACTCATGTCCAGGTTAAAGTTGGAATCCATTGCGGATGAAACTGAAACGTCCATTTGCTATATTACAATAACAAAGATATTACTTCAAACACCGAACGCGGTTTTATTCTCTCGGACATCATTTCATGCGAGATAGAAGAGGATGTACTAAGACTTGTTTAATTTATTACTTTGCCGAATGTTCATCTCCTTTTCAAAAACAAAACAAAAACAATAACTAATGTGCCTGGGGGGCGATTCACTGGCACAGTTTCACCTTTAAGGTAACATGACTATCAGGTTGCCACACAACACAAGGTTAGTCTGGATCAGTCAACTGATCTACCAATAACATAGCTCACTTGGTATTTTTCTCAGAATCCCACTGCAGGGATTTATAGTCAAATCCTGCTCCGAGTTGTTTATTACGAGGCTCCATGAGGGATTCACACAGGCTTCAACAAACCAACCAACCAGACCTCCAGCTGCAACAGGCCCACATCTCAGCTCAACACAGACCAACAGCAGCTCCTACAGGGTTCCATTGCTAGCTTTGAATTATACATAAAAGGAACACAATAAAGACCGTTTGCTCTGGGAATAAGTACCTGAGAGCACTGCAGCAGACTCTTCCGTGTAGCCTAGTTGTTGTTTCCACCATTCATTGAGTATCATATCAAGACTGCTTACAGCCAGGCTGGTTTCAAAGTGGGTGGTCCCTTCTGCAATTACTGAGATGGGGTTTAAAAAGCAGCTTATCAGTTCTGTGTATGTCATCTCCTGTTCTGATAATATTTGAATTAAGTTATTGCCTCTCCAAGTTATCTTTACTCCAAATAACTTAGTTCAAGGGCTGTCATTGTTTCTTTGAGACCTGAAGCTCCATATTCTTCATCGACTTTGGCAGGTGGCACTGAAGGCTTTGAGATGTGACCTGACTTCTTGGTAAGGAGGACAGAGTGCAAATGAGACCAAGGCCACCCACAAAATGTTGCAAATTAGTCCCAAGTAAATGGATGGGTGAAACAGCAAGATATTAAAAAAGAATCCTGTCAATACACGACTAGCAGATCCTCCCACCCACATGAGTAACAACCAGGCCCCTGCAGGGGAGTTGCTTAGCCTTATGCCAACCTCCTCTTTCCAGGTGTCAGCTCTGTCTCAAAGACCACATAGCCCAGCAGTACAATAACTTTGATACATTAACAATGGCAACTCATTATAATTGTGAGTGTCTAGATATAAACTCATTATTTTCAGGCTCAGTAAAATGTAATCTCTATACACAAGAGAGGGCTCACAGTGGGCTCAATCGGTTTGGTGATTAGTCATCTAGATTTGTGCACCTGAGTGAGCATAAAGTGGGTAGGTGGCAGGGAGCAGAGGATCACCCCAAACACAGTCATTTTCTGCTCTGCTATATTAGCCCCATATACATGGTCTTCAGAAAGTATTGATAGCCCATTACTTATTCCACATTTTGTTTTGTTACAGCCTGAATTCAAAATGGATCACTTAAAATATATATATATCTACACATACAATACCCCATAATGACAAAGTGAAAACATGTTTTAGAAATGTTTGCAAAAATGAAATACAGAATCTTCACAATACAGAATCAGCCAATACAATACGTTAAAATCACCTTTGTCATCGATTGCAGCTTTGAGTCTTTCTGGGTAAGTCTAAGAGCGTTCCACACCTGGATTGTACAGAATTAAAATTCTTCAAGCTCTGTTAAGTTGGTTGTTGATCATTGCTAGACATCCATTTTCAAGTCTTGCCATTGATTTTCAAGCCGATTTAAGTCAAAACTGTAACTTCGCCACTTAGGAACATTCAATGTCGTCTTGGTAAGCACCTCCAGTGTATATTTGGCCTTGTGTTTTCCTCTAGGAGGACGGTGCTTAGCTCTATTCCGTTTATTTTTATCCTAAAAAACTCCCTAGTCCTTGTCAATGACAAGCATACCCATAACATGATGCAGCCACCACCATGCTTGAAAATATGATGAGTGATACACCGTGACACGTTGTGTTTGCCCCAAACATAACGTTTTGTATTCAGGACATAATTTCTGTGGCACATTTTTTTGCAGTTTTACTTTAGTGCCTTATTGCAAACAAGATGTATGTTTCAGAATGTTTATTCTGTACAGGCTTCTTCTTTTCAATCTGTCATTTAGGTTAGTATTGTGGATTATCTACAATGTTGTTGATCCATCCTCAGATTTCAACTATCACAGCCAAACCATTCGCCTCATTGTGAAATCCCTCTCTGGCAACGGAGTTAGGAAGGGTTCCTGTGTCTTTGCAGTGACTAGGTGTATTGGTACACCATCCAAAGTGTAATTAATAACGTCACCATGTTCAAAGGGATACTCAAATTCTGCTTTTATATTTACCCTTCTACCAACTACCAACTTCTTTGCGAGGCATTGGAAAACCTCCATGGTCTTTGTGGTTGAAATTCACTGCTCGACTGGGGGACCTTACAGATAATTGTATGTGTGGGGTACAAAGATGAGGTAGTCATTAAAAAATCATGTTAAACACTATTATTGAGTCCATGCAACTTATTATACAACTTGTTAAGCAAATTGGTACTCCTGAACTCATTTAGGCTTGCCATTTACTGACATTTCAGCGTTACATTTTTTTATCAATATGTAAACATTTGAAATTATGGGGTATTGTGTGTAGGCCAGTGGCACCAAATCTCAATTTAATCCATTTTAAATTCAGGCTCTAACAAAATGTGGAAAAAGTCAAGGGGTGTACTTTCTGAAGGCACTGTATTGGGCCTTACAAATAACAACCACTAGAAAAGTAACTAGACCTTGAATAGAAACAACAATGTCAACTCAATCTAAAACATGGATTAGTGAGAAGAATCACATGGGAAACCTAGATGTGGTGTGATAAATGGGACACACTGATGACAACTGACCACATGCACACTGTTATGAAACCATCCTGCTTGGATCCAGCATCAAAAGTCTTATCTACATTATGACTTATGATGCACACATACACAGAGCCTTTATAAGGCCATGATCACAACCCTTATCTGTATACATTTGGCTAAATAACTGTCAATTGTGAGCTATAGTAGCCTACCCATCGTTTTCTCCCTTTAGTATGCCGTACAGTGGTTTACATTACTGAGACAACAGGATGAGAGACCTTAGCCGGATGTGGAGGCAGTGGGATGGGGGCTCAGTGACTACCCACAGATGAGGCAGAAGAACTGATGATTTTTATAAAGAATGTGAGAGATAAACACAAAGCTCAGCTGCAATGATTATAGGTTAGTGTGAGCATCACACAACAAAGCTATTATAACAGGCTTTTCCCCCAGTTTCACATTCAATATCACTAGCATTTTCATTTGAATTTGACTGTGTCTCGCGTCTCTGCATATGGCTGTGTTAAATTCTCCATTTAGAATTCAAAATGTACCATTTCCTTTCATGTGCAAATAAGCAATGCTGCACATATCAATGGTAATACTCAGTTCAAACCAATAACAAGTTCTGCAACCACTGTGTGAAGACAGAGGACAAAAGGGAACATTCTCACTGCACCTGGGGTTATTTTAAGCACAGGCAGGATGGTGCAGAGAAGAAAGCCCTGGGATTTACCCAGCAAGAACACAGCTCATCTTACTACAGACAGACACGACATGTTAATAGCTCACACAGTCTCACGTGCTCTATGGAAGAGAGAAGAATGTCAGTCCGTTAGGAAACTCAAAACTATGATCTAGTTGACAGCTTCTGCAGCCAGTCACTGCTGTGTTGCCCGCCCATGGCGCTCTGCAGGCTTCACAAGCTAACAGCACAGCACCCAAATAAGGGCAAACAGAACTAGCACAACTCCCCAGCAGACAGTTCAGCTAGTTATTTCCCTCAGTTAGGCAACAGAGCGAAACAAGGCTGCAGTGAATGGGTCCCAACAGCTGTCGCCTTATTGTGTCAATAAACTGAGACCCTCAATCTAAAAGGACTGTCTTTCCTATACAGTCAGAGACACTAGCAGTCAGACATTGAGTAGAGTGTATTATTTGGCATTCGAGTAATTGAAACTCAATTGACACATACAGTGCATTCGGAAAGTATTCAGACCCCTTGACTTTTTCCACATTTTGTTACAGCCTTATTCTAAAATTAATTAATTAAATAATTTCCCTCATCAATCTCCACACAATACCCCATAATGACAAATTGGAAACGTTTGCAAATGTATATATATAAAAAAAAAAAAAACTGAAATACTTTATTTACATAATTATTCAGACCCTTTGCTATAAGACTCGAAATAGAGCTCAGGTGCATCTTGTTTCCCATTGACCAACCTTGAAATATTTGGAGTCCACCTGTGGTAAATTCAATTGATTGGACATAATTTGGAAAGGCACACACCTGTCTATAAGATCCCACAATTGATAGTGTATGTATGTCAGAGCAAAAACCAACTTCGAAGGAATTGTCCGTAGAGCTCCGAGACAGGATTGTGTCGAGGCACAAATCTGGTGAAGGGCAAGAAAAAAAAAAAAAGTACTCCGCATTGAAGGTCCCCAGAACACAGAGGCCTCCATCATTCTTAAATGAAAGAAGTTTGGCACCACCAAGACTCTTCCTAGAGCTGGCCGCCCAGCCAAACTGAGCAATCGGGGGTGAAGGGCCTTGGTCAGGGAGGAGACCAAGAACTCGATGGTCACTGACAGAGCTCCAGAGTTTCTCTGTGGAGATGGGAGAATCTTCCGGAAGGACAACCATCTCTGCAGCACTCCACCAATCAGGCATTTACGGTAGAGTGGCCAGACGGAAGCCACTCCTCAGTAAAAGGCACATGACAGCCCACTTGGAGTTTGCCAAAAGGCACCTAAAGGACTCTCAGACCAGCAGAAACAAGATTCTCTGGTCTGATGAAACCAAGATTGAACTCTTTGGCCTGAATGCCAAGGGTCACGTCTGGGAAGAAACCTGGCACCATCCCTACGGTGAAGCATGGTGGTGGCAGCATCATGCGGTGGGGATGTTTCTCAGCAGCAGGGACTGGGAGACTAGTCAGGATAAAGGGAAAGATGAACGGAACAAAGTACGGAGAGATCATTGATGAAAACCTGCTTCAGAGCGCTCAGGACCTCAGACTGGGGCGAAAGTTCACCTTCTAACAGGACAACGACCCTAAGCACACAGCCAAGACAACGCAGGAGTGGCTTCGGGACAAGACGCTGAATGTCCTTGAGTGACCCAGCCAGAGCCCAGACTGCGGGATGCTGGCCTTCTGATAAACTTGGATTGGAACACAGGAGTGATGGTTGCTGATAATGGGCCTCTGTACGCCTACGTAGATATTCCATTAAAAATACAAATCAGATGTTTCTAGCTAAAATAGTCATTTACAACATTAATGTCTCCACAGTATTTCTGATCAATTTGATATTATTTTAATGGGCAAAAATGTGATTTTCTTTCAAAAACAAGGAAATGTCTAAGTGACCCCAAACATTTGAATGATAGTGTATATTTTTATAAATTTGCAAAGATTTGTGTGTAGATGAATGTGGAAAAAGTCAAGGGGTCTAAATACTTTCTGAATGCACTGTACAATGTAGTTGCAAACGGGTGCTTTGAACACAATGGAAAGTGGTTCAAAGTGGTTCAAAGATAAGTTACCTTAGGGGAAAATAGTGAAATGACACAATGTGTAGTGCAAACAGAGTAGAGGAACAGACATGTTATAACATCAAGAAATAAACAAACATGGATCAAAATGGATAACGTATCAATTTAAAAACGGTTTGTTCCCAGAAAGGAAAGAGGAAGTGACACAACAGAATGTGTCATGATTAACAATCATTGCTTTTCCGGTATTTAGTGAGTAGAGTACAGTATCATTCCCCCAGGCCACCTATCCATGGCTGACAAGTTTCAAGTAGTACGGGGGAATTATTTAGATCTAGCTTAACATCTTGCGGATGGGGAAGACAAGAAGCAATCAACCTCAAGTTTTACTTGAATTGTGGGACCACACATCCCTCGAATAGCTTCAATCAAAGCCCAGATAAATTGAAGAGAAGCCCTGGCAGTGGAATAACTTTCCAGTCAGATGAGCGGATGAAACAAATAAGAATATGATATCTGGATAATCTGGGGTAGATCAATTACTGACCAGTGCTTTGATTCAACTGGGATCATGGGATATATGGACATATTGAATGTTTACATTTGTGAGTGTTGTGTTTGTATGGGGTCCATGTACATGTAGAGTATATGCATGAAATATGCATGGCGTGTGTGTGTGTGCGTGGGCCAGGTCATCCTCCTACCTGTCGTTGTGCTGACGTGGCCATCTGTATCTGGCAGAACTTCACTGCTTGGTCCAGCGCCACATCCTCGTCCACCTGTCCACACCATGAGAACAGAGACGATCAGAGCAGAACAACACATTCTTACACCGTTCCTACAGCCCCGTTAGCACCAATGATTCAGCTCCGGATGGCTAACACATAGCAAAGGGCCTTAGTGTTTCCACTAAGCGCCACCTAAACAGCTGGTAATGTACATATTTTTGGCCAACTACTTATTTAACTTCATAAATGATCTAGGTTTCTTTTCATTTAAAATGTTCAATTTGCTAGTCATAAAAGTCCGTATAGCCTTTTCCCGGCAGGTGCCGATGCAGTCGGCTCGAGGAGCTACGTTATTTCCTCAGACCGACAGACGAGGACACGGTGTGATGTCTGTGTGATAACCAGCATCGTGTTGCTGTTTTGATGAACTGCCTGGTATTGACTGTTGCAATGCAAATTAGCGATGTTGCCGTTTGTGAATTAATGCTTTGATATTGACCTGCACTCTCTCTCTCAAAAGGGAATAACGGGTAGCAAGTTTGTATAACCTGCTTTTTGAGACCTTCTGTGTGGATTACAGTGCATTCGGAAAGCATTCAGACCCCTTGAATTTTTCCACATTTTGTTACGTTACAGCCTTATTCTAAAACTGATTCAATTGTTTTTTCCCCCTCACATAATACCCCAAAATGACAAAGCGATAACAGGTTTTTAGAAATGTTAGCAAATTTATTTAAAACTAAACTGAATAATCACATTTACATAAGTAGCCTTTAATATTTTGCTCAGTAAAGATTGTCAGATGGCTCCATATGCTTTGCTAATCAAATCACCCAGTTAATTCGTGTGCATGCACACCAGGGGAGAACGACTGCCCCCTCTCATTGAAGCGACAAAGTTCAAGGCTGACTCCGGTACTGCAGGCATTGTTTTCCGATAACAGGACACCCCATTATCGTGAATGGGAAAATGGCAATCTTCGTGGTCCATCTTTGTGTAAATAAATACATATTTTGAAGACAATCATGGTACAAATAATTGTTTGTATTACCGGCAATGCCCCTGGACCCCTTTAGACAGCCCTGGAAATACCCTGGCTGAATACTTTTTATTTATTTGGCTGGCTACTCCATGTACTTAAGGAAAACACCATAGTAATAGGAGCCGTAGTAATAGGAGAAAGTGGCCCTCATTAGGCCTCTCTCTGTGGAGGCTGTCTGCTCTCTGTCTGTCAGTCAGTAGATGTGTGCCTCTGTTTATTTTATTTAACTAGGCAATTTAGTTAACAACAAATTCGTATTTACAATGACGGCCTACCCCGGCCAAACCCGGACGACGCTCTGCCAATTGTGCGCCGCGCTATGGGACTCCCAATCACGGCCGGATGTGATACAGTCTGGATTCTAACCAGGGACTGTAGTGACGACTCTTGCACTGAGATGCAGTGCCATAGACCACTGCGCTCTGTGTGTGGAAGTCAGGAAGCTGATGCTGCTGCACATGGAGTAGCACAAATGATGGAGTACTAATGGAGTAGCACACATGAAAGTAAGCCTCCATGTTCACATATCTCTCAAACAAGCTACTTTATTATGTGGTGTTAAAAACATTTTGGTTCTGCATTGACGAACTACTGAAAGAGCTACTTCCTGTTCTTGGCACTCCTATATTGAACATAATAAATGGCTTCTGGATGTGTACCAAACTCACTAAAAGTGGCAGTAATAAAGCCTCTCTTGAAAAAGCCCAACATTGACCTGAAAAATAAAAATATGACAATATCGAATCTCTCATTCCTCTCAAAATGTTTAGAAAAAGCTGAACAGCAACTGCCTTCCCAAAGACAAATAATATATACAAAACGCTTCAGTCTGGTTTTAGACCTCATCATAGCACTGAGACTGCACTCGTGAAGGTTGTAAATGACCTTTTAATGGCGTCAGACCAAGGCTCTGCAAAGTGCTGCTTTTGACACCATCTCCACCACATTGTTTTTGGTCTACACGGACAAGTTCTAGCCGGGTTCAGATCTTATCCGTCAGAAAGATATCAGTTCGTCTCTGTGGATGGTTTGTCCTCTGACAAATCAGTTGTAAATGTTGGTGTTCCTCAAGGTTCTGTTATCAAATCTAATTGTATTTGTAACATACACATGTTTAGCAGATGTTATTGCGGGTGTAGTGAAATGCTTGGGTTTCTAGCTCCAACAGTGCAGTAATATCTCACAATTCACAGCAATACACACATCCTAAACGTAAAATAATGAAATTAAGGAACATCTAAATATTAGAATTAGCAATGTCGGAGTGGCATAGACTAAATACAGTAGAATACATATGAGATGAGTAAAGCAAATGTGACTAGTGTTCCATTATTAAAATGGACAGTGAATTCAAGTCCATGAATAAAGGGTCAGCATCCTCTAAGGTGCAGTGTTACATAACCGGGTGGAAGCTGTTTAACAGTCTGATGGCCTTGAGATAGAAGCGGTCCTTCAGTCTTTGATGCACCTGTACAGACCTAGCCTTCTGGATGATAGAGGGGTGAACAGGCAGTGGCTCGGGTGGTTGATGTCCTTGATCTTTTTGGCCTTCCTGTGACATTGGGTGCTGTAGGTGTCCTGGAGGGCAGGTAGTTTGCCCCCGATGATGCGTTGGGCAAACCACACCACCCTCTTGAGAGCCCTGTGGTTGCGGGCATTGCAGTTGCCATACCAGGCAGTGATACAGTCCGACAGGATGCTCTCAATAGTGCATCTGTAAATGTTTGTGAGGGTTTTGCCAAGACAAATTTCTGCAGCCTCCTGAGGTTGAAGAAGCGCTGTTGCGCCTTCCTCACCACACTGTCTGTGTGGGTGGACTATTTCAGATCGTCAGTGATGTTTAAGCTGTGGAACTTGGAGCTTTCCACCTGCTCTACTGCGGTCCAGTCGATGTGGATGGGGCATGCTCCCTCTGCTGTTTCCCGAAGTCCACAATCAGCTACTTTGTTTTGTTGACATTGAGTGAGAGGTTATTTTCCTGGCACCACAATCCCAGGACCCTCACCTTCTCTCTGTAAGCTGTCTCATCATTGTTGCAAACTTGATGATTGTGTTGGAGGCGTGCGTGGCCACGTAGTCATGGGTGAACAGGGAGTACAGGAGGGGGCTGAGCAGACGCCATTGTGGGGCCCCAGTGTTGAGGATCAGCGAAGTGGAGGTGTTGTTTCCTACCTTCACCAGCTGGGGGTGGCTGTCAGGAAGTCCATGACTCAGTTACACTGGGCAGGGTTCAGACCCAGGGCCCTGAGCTTAATGATGAGCTTGGAGGGTACTATGGTGTTGAATGCTGGGCTATAGTAAATTAAGACCATTTTTACATAGGTATTCCTCTGTTGATCTATTGGGGCGGTAAGCAAACTGAAATGGGTCTAGGGTGTCAGGTAAGATAGAGGTGATATGATCGTTAACTAGATTCTCAAAAAACGTCATGACAGAAGTGAGTGCTATGGGGCAATAGTAATTTAGTTCAGTTCCCTTTGCTTTCTTGGGTACAGGAACAATGGTGGACATCTTGAAGTAAGTGGGGACAGCAGAATGGGATAGGGAGAGATCGAATATGTCCGTAAACGCTTCAGCCAGCTGGTCTGCGCATGCTCCGAGGACGCAGCTAGGGACGCCGTCTGGGCTTGCATCCTTGCGAGGGTTAACACGCTAAAATGTCATACTCACGTCGGCCACGGAAAAGCAGAGTCCACAGTCCTTGGTAGCGGGCCGCGTCGGTGGCACTGTGTTATCCTCAAAGCAGGCAAAGAAGGTGTTTAGCATGTCCTGAAGCAAGACGTTGGTATCGGTGATGTGGATGGTTTTCCCTTTGAAGTCCGTGATTGTCTGTAGACCATGCCAAATACGTCTCATGTCTGAGCCGTTGAATTGCGACTCCACTTTGTCTCCATACCAACGTTTTGCCAGTTTGATTGCCTTAGGAAGGGAATAACTACACTGTTTGTATTCGGCCATATTCCCAGTCACCTTGCCATGGTTAAATGCGGTGGTTCGCGCTTTCAGTTTTGTGCAAATGCAGTCATCTATCCACTGTTTCTGGTTAGGGTAGGTTTTAATAGTCACAGTGGGTACAACATCTCCTATACACTTCCGGATATACTCAGTCACCATATCCGTCAATGTAATTCTTAAGAGGCTACCCGGAACATATTCCAGTCCAAAGATCAAAACAATCTTGAAGTTTGGATTCTGACTGGTCAGGCCAGCATTGAATAGTCCTTAGAATGGGTACTTCCTGTTTGAGTTTCTGCCTATAGGCAGGGAGGAGCAAAACGGAGTCGTGATCAGATTTACCGAAGAGAGGTCGGGGGAAGGCCTTGTAGGCATTTCGAAAAGCTGAGTAGCAGTGGTCTAATGTTCTCAGAGCGAGTGCTACAGCCGTGTTGATAGAACTTCGGTAGCGTTTCTCACATTTGCTTTGTTAAAATCCCCAGCTACAATATTGCGGCCTCAGTATATGTGGTTTCCAGTTTGCATAAAGTCCAGTGCAGTTCTTTGTGGGCTGTTGTAGTATCGGCTTGAGGGGGAATATACATGGCTGTGAGTATAATCAAAGAGAATTCTCTTGGGAGGTAATATGGTCGGCATTTGATTGTGAGGTGTTCTAGGTCACAATCACACCATTAGTAGTTAATCATGAGGGGTATGAACAAAGGATCCAATTCAGGAAAGTCGTATTCCCAGTCGTGATGTTGGCGAGTTACCACCACTTTGATATCCAAAAGTTATTTCTGGCTGTATGTAATAGCACAAAACATTTCCTGGCCTAATAATGTAAGAAATAATACAAAAAAATAATAATAATACTGCAAAGTTGCTTAGGAGCTGGAAGCAGAGCTGCCCTATCTGTCAGCGCCATCTAACGACCACTATTTTCATTATATATTCTACCTCTTGGTGATGTCCCTCGGAAACACAATGTCAACTTTCACTGCTATGCGGATGACACACAGCTGTACATTTCAATAAAACATGGCGAAGCCCAAAAATTGCCATCACTGGAAGCCTGTGTTTCAGACATAAGGAAGTGGATGGCGGCACATGTTTCACTTTTAAACATAGATACTAGATCTAGGACCCAAGAAACAAAGAGATCTGCTGTTGGATCTGAAAATTAATCTTGATGGTTGTACAGTATCAAATAAAACTGAAGGAAATCAGGGTTACTCTGGACCTGATCTATCTTTTGACTAACATATCAAGAATATTTCAAGGGCAGCTTTTTTCCCAGCTTCATAAAAACAAATATATATTTACTTTTTGCTCCAAAATAATGCAGAAAAGCTAATCCATGCTTTTGTCACTTCTAGATTAGACTACTGCAACACTCTACTCCCCGGCTACCCGGATAAAACACTAAATAAACTTCAGTTCGTGCTAAACACGGCTGCTAGAATCTTTACTAGAACCCCAAAATTTGATCATATTAGTCCAGTGCTAGCCTCTCTACACTGGCTTCCTGTTAAGGCTAGGGCTGATTTCAAGATTTTACTGCTAACCTACAAAGCATTAACATGGGCTTGCTCCTACTTATCTCTCCGATTTGGTCCTGCTGTACATACCTACACGTACCATACGGTCACAAGACACATGCCTCCTTATTGTCCCTTGAATTTCTAAGCAAACAGCTGGAGGCACGGCTTCCTCCTATAGAGCAACATTTTTATGGAATGGTCTGCCTAGCCATGTGAGAGACGCAGACTATGTCTCGACCTTTAAGTCTTTACTGAAGACTCATAGGTCCTATGATTGAGTGTAGTCTGGCCCAGGGATGCAAAGGTGAACAGCAAGGCACTGGAGCAACGAACCACCCTTGCTGTATCTGCCTGGCCTGCTCCCCTCTCTCCACTGGGATCCTCTGCCTCTATTACGGGGGCTGAGTCACTGGCTGACTAGTGCTCTTCGATGCCGTGCTTAAGAGGGGTGCGTCACTTGAGTGGGTTGAGTCACTGACGTGATCTTCAAGCCCGGTTTTCCGCTCAAGGTGTGGAGGAGAACTTTGTGGTCTATACTCAGACTTGTCTCAGGGTAGTAAATTGGTGGTCTGTTGATATCGTTCCAGTGATGTGAGGGATGTGCTTTGGCAAAGTGGGTGGGATTATATCCTGCCTGGTTGGCCTTGTCTGGGAGTATCGTCAGACAGTGTCCCCCCTGTCTCAGCCTCCAGTATCTATGCTGCAATAGTCTATGTGCCGGGGGGATAGGGTCAGTCTGTTATATCTGGTGTAATTCTCCTGTCTATTCTGGTGTCCTGTGTCAATTTAAGTATGCGCCCTCTAAATATTCTCTCACTCCCTCCCTTCTCAGAGGACCTGAGCCCTAGGACCGTGCCTCAGGACTACCTGGCCTGATGACTCCTGGCTGTCCTCAGCCCACCTGGTTGTGCTGCTGCTCCAGTTTGAACTGTTCTGCCTGCAGCTATGGAACCCTGACCTGTTCACTGGACATGCTACCTTGTCCCCGACCTGCTGTTTTGCTTCTCTCTACTGTACCTACTGTCTCGACCTCTGAATGCTTGGCTATGAAAACCGAACTGACATTTACTCCTGAGGTACTACTTACCCTCTACAACCAATTTGATTATTATTTGACCCTGCATGTCATCTATGAACGTTTTAACAGCTTGAAGAACAATCTGGCCTTTAATGTCCATGTACTCTTAAAATCTCCACCCAGCACAGCAAGAAGAGAACTGGCCACCCCTCAAAGCCTGGTTCCCGTCTAGGTTTCTTCATAGGTTCCTACCTTTCTAGGGAGTTTTTCCTAGCCACTGTGCTTCTACAGCTGCATTGCTTGCTGTTTGGTGTTTTAGGCTGGGGGTCTGTATAGTATAGTATTTTGTGACATTAGCTGATGTAAAAAGGGCTTTATAAATACATTTGATTGATTGATGCAGTAGGTGGAACTCTCTAGGTTGTAAGACGTGGCTGCCAAATTAAATGACCTGGAGAATGACTTGGCAGACCTGGGAGCCAAACACTCGGGAGGATTGCAAGAGGCAGCAGTCTGAGACTGAGGTTGGTTAAAATGAAGAGCTGATAATTTGGACCTGTTTTGAGGCAGTCCTCCTAACTTAGCAGAGTGGAGGGATGGGTTGTTAGCATGTTTATACAACTTTTCTTCTTCTAAATTAGCATAATAGTGCCAGACATACAAAGGCTCGTGGGGCACAAACACGTAGAGCTGAGCTAAAGCAAACTGTGAAACATTTGGCACAACCTGGCAACTGCACTGGCTCTGTACTGAACATTCATAACACAGGGCTACGTCACTAAACTGTAAAACAGACCCAATGACATGAAACAAAACCGATGTGCTTGTTTTTGGAGAAGGTAAAAAGGTGAAGAATTAGGCACTAATATTGTAATTTCGCTTCACTAAAAAGCATTTAGTGTCACTCAATTGTACTAATAAAAATGTGTCAAGGCTTGCTCACTGTTCCCGAGATATGCAGGCCCTACTAGGGTGTGTCTGAGAAGGCAGACTGTATCTAAGTTTCCATCCAATTGGCAACAGACTTTCATGCAAATATTAAAAATCTGCATAAAGAAAATCTGCACATTTTCCCACCAGTGGTGTGTTCCACCAAATGGACTTGTTGCGTATCAGTGTGACGACGTAATGCACATAAAATTAAATGTTTTTTTGCTTCAGTTTTCATATTCCAAATAGAAATCTAAAGTTCAATGTGTTTCCATAGCATTTTCAACTCATTAAAAAGCAAATAAATAGATAAATAAATAGCAGATATGCAGGTAGGCTGTGCTACATTTTGAGATTATTATGGATAAGTTGGAGAGATCATTTTTATTTGTCAAACATCAGTCAAGCTTTGATTATCATGTCACCAGAATAAGACCCTTGATATTTATTGGAAAGGAGCATCAAGATCAACATGCACTTTCACCACCCTGTGAAGTTCCATCATAACTTATTTTACCTGTAGCCTAATAAACTGCATGGTTTCCCAAGTCGTAGTGGGAGGTCCACACACCATATCACCCTACCACACACCATATCACCCTACCACACACCATATCACCCTACCACACACCGTATCACCCTACCACACACCGTATCACCCTACCACACACCGTATCACCCTACCACACACCGTATCACCCTACCACACACCGTATCACCATACCACACACCATATCACCATACCACATCACCATACCACACACCATATCACCCTACCACACACCATATCACCATATCACCCTACCACACACCATATCACCATACCACACACCATATCACCCTACCACACACCATATCACCATACAACACACCATATCACCATACCACACACCATATCACCATACCACACACCATATCACACACCATATCACCATACCACACACCATATCACCCTACCACACACCATATCACACACCATATCACCATACCACTCCAAGTTTACATCAATAAAGCTCATAAAAGCTGTTTCCGCCGCCATTTCTCGCATAATTAATTTTTAAAGACAGATAAAGAACCCACCATGTCGAAATGATCAAATTATCTGTTGGAATTTATCAAATTGTACCGAAACTTCCTACTTCCATCATAGCTGTCGTGAATTTTATTATTTTATACGTTATGACTTTACTCGCATAAAGACAGTGGATGGAAACGTGGTTTGTTGCATAACATTGTATGGAAGCAAATCCCAGCCAAAACTCTCAGCACATTTTCCAATGGTTTCATTTTTATTAACTTGCAAAATAGTATCCGTCATTGTGTCTGTGAAGAGAGATAAAGAAGAGACACTGAAATAAATAGGGCGAGGGATGTAGTAGCTAGCCATCTCCCTCTCTTTAGCCTAGTAGTGTCCTTTCTAGCTTCTGTTGCCTCCCACTCCAGCTCTGTGGCTTGACACAACCAATGACATGCCAGGTTCCCCACTGTCTGCATTGATCACTAGATCTATGCTTCTATAGAGAGGCTGATGAGAGCTGTGCTCAAACAACACCCTCAATGACATGCCAATGCTTTAGTTCACTCCCAGCTCCCACTTTTCTACCTATCAGGAGAAGCTGGCTCAGATGCAATACGCAAAGTAACTCATTCCTCTTATTATTTGATCAGTTCCGCTATGCGTCACGTAAGAAATTATTAAATTAAATCAACTTAACATGACATTCAGGTTTGGGGATGGTACAGTAGCATTACTGCAATAGAATTGTCCCTTTCTGATCAGTATCAATCCAACTGAATCTTAAGAACTAGTCGGGTACCTGCTATTTTATACAACAAAGTGTGAGTTCTAGGTAACATGAATCCAAACTGAATAAGAAGTAACATTTTGGCTTCGGAGTCAGAGTATGTGGCCAAAATCACGAGACTGAGTCTACAAGCAGTGCCAGTGCACTAGAAAGTGTCCCAATTACAATTCACAAAAATCATAAGTAAATAAAATGCCCAAACTTCACCTTCAAAACAGCCAATTGCTGTCTTAGAAAAACAGGAAACCGGTCATTTAGTCAGTGAGCAATAAAACTGTTATCTGCTGGTAAGATGGAAGTAATAAAATGGGCCGTTCCGTCTATCTGAAACCATTACTGGACCACGTAATACATAAGACCTGTCATTGGAAACATCATTTTTCGTCTCGCAATTATCAAATCCACAACTACTGCAGAATAAGACATTTTGAATAATTGTTAATAAAAACACTTTGCACGGTTTCTTATTAGCTAGGTAAGGATATTTTATGCATAACACCGTGGAGGTGCCATTAAACAGTGTAGTAAGGAGCTAGATAACACAAAGTAAATCATGTGTAGCCTAATCCATGCAATTGCGCTAATCATCATTTACAGCTCATAACTAATTATAAGCTAAGGAATCCACATATCTCAGAGATCTAATTTGTTTTCATGAGAGAAAAAAATCGAAAGTATTATTTTTCTCTCTCATGAAAACACCATTTAAATGTCAAATTAAATTAAATTTTATTTGTCACATACACATGGTTAGCAGATGTTAATGCGAGTGTAGCGAAATGCTTGTGCTTCTAGTTCCGACAATGCAGTAATAACCAAAGTGTAATCTAACCTAACAATTCCAAAACTACTACCTTATACACACAAGAGTAAAGGGAAAAAATAATATTTACATAAAGATATATGAATGAGTGATGGTACAGAACGGCATAGGCAAGATGTAGTAGATGGTATCGAGTACAGTATATACATATGAGATGAGTAATGTAGGGTATGTAAACATTATATTAAGTGGCATTGTTTAAAGTGGCTAGTGATACATTTTTTTACATCAATTTCCATGATTAAAGTGAGCTGGAGTTGAGTCAGTATGTTGCAGCAGCCACTCAATGCTAGTGGTGGCTGTTTAACAGTCTGATGGCCTTGAGATAGAAGCTGTTTTTCAGTCTCTCGGTCCCTGCTTTGATGCACCTGTACTGACCTCGCCTTCTGAATGACAGCGGGGTGAACAGGCAGTGGCTCGGGTGGTTGATGTCCTTGATGATCTTTATGGCCTTCCTATGACATAGGGTGGTGTAGGTATCCTGGAGGGCAGGTGGTTTGCCCCCGGTGATGCGTTGTGCAGACCTCACTACCCTCTGGAGAGCCTTACGGTTGTGGGCGGAGCAGTTGCCGTACCAGGCGGTGATACAGCCCGCCAGGATGCTCTCGATTGTGCATCTGTAAAAGTTTGTGAGTGCTTTTGGTGACAAGCCAAATTTCTTCAGCCTCCTGAGGTTGATGAGGCGCTGCTGCGCCTTCTTCACAACGCTGTCTGTGCGGGTGGACCAATTCAGTTTGTCCGTGATGTGTACGCCGAGGAACTTAAAACTTACTACCCTCTCCACTACTGTCCAGTCGATGTGGATACGGGGGTGCTCCCTCTGCTGTTTCCTGAAGTCCACAATCATCTCCTTTGTTTTGTTGACGTTGAGTGCGAGGTTATTTTCCTGACACCACTCCGAGGGTCCTCACCTCCTTCCTGTAGGCCGTCTCGTCGTTGTTGGTAATCAAGCCTACCACTGTAGTGTCGTCCGCAAACTTGATGATTGAGTTGGCCACGCAGTCGTGGGTGAACAGGGAGTACAGGAGAGGGCTCAGAACGCACCCTTTTGGGGCCCCAGTGTTGAGGATCAGCGGGGTGGAGATGTTGTTACCTACGTCACCGCCTGGGGGCGGCTCGTCAGGAAGTCCAGTACCCAGTTGCACAGGGCGGGGTCGAGATCCAGGGTCGACGAGTTTGGAGGGTACTATGGTGTTAAATGCTGAGCTGTAGTCGATGAACAGCATTCTCACATAGGTATTCCTCTTGTCCAGATGGGTTATGGCAGTGTGCAGTGTGGTTGCGATTGCATCGTCTGTGGACCTATTGGGGCGTTAAGCAAATTGGAGTGGGTCTAGGGTGTCAGGTAGGGTGGAGGTGGTATGATCCTTTACTAGTCTCTCAAAGCACTTCATGATGACGGAAGTGAGTGCTACGGGGCGGTAGTAGTTTAGCTCAGTTACCATAGCTTTCTTGGGAACAGGAACAATGGTGGCCCTCTTGAAGCATGTGGGGACAGCAGACTGGGATAAGGATTGATTGAATATGTTCATAAACACACCAGCCAGCTGTTCTGCGCATGCTCTGAGGACGCGGCTGGAGATGCTGTCTGGGCCTGCAGCCTTGTGAGGGTTAACATGTTTAAATGTTTTACTCACGTCGGCTGCAGTGAAGGAGAGTCCGCAGGTTTTGGTAGCGGGCCGTGTCAGTGGCACTGTATTGTCCTCAAAGCGAGCAAATAAGTTATTTAGTCTGTCTGGGAGCAAGACATCCTGGTCCGCGACGGGGCTGGTTTTCTTTTTGTAATCCGTGGTTGACTGTAGACCCTGCCACATATGTCTCATGTCTGAGCCGTTGAATTGCAACTCTACTTTGTCTCTATACTGATGCTTAGCTTGTTTGATTGCCTTGGAGGGAATAGCTACACTGTTTGTATTCGGTCATGTTTCCGGTCAAATGTATGATGAGATGTGTGGATTCCTAAGCTTATAATTAGTTATGAGCTGTAAATATTAATGGTGCCATTTGTGTTAGTTAATATCTGTAGGACTGTGAAGATGATTATGATTAGTGCAATTGCATGGATTAGGCTACACATGATCTATTTGTGTTATCTGGATCCTTACAACACTGTTTGATGGCACCTCCACGGTGTTAGTACTAAAGCTGTGTGAACAGGGAAAGTCCCCCCTCTGTGTTTCAGGTCTCATTGCTAAATCATTCTCGAGGGATCAAACCCATTTCCTTTTACAGTTAGTGCATATTACATTGCATTACATGACACAGTTATAAATAATGTTTTGATGGGAAAGAGAAAATGGCAGTAAACATGTAAATAGGGAATCAATAAGTCATAAAAGTACAGCATACCTGCTTAATGTGCATGTATGTCTCGGACATGATTTTCTCAATGCGCCCCAGATTGTAGGTCACAACCTTCTGGCCCTGCTGCCACGCCCGGTAGGCATCCATCAGAAGTGTTTTGCCTGACTCTACGTCATCCAGGAGCTTCCTCTTCCTGCTGGGCCTGCGTAGCGGCCCCTGGGCTTGTCCCAGCTCTGCTCCACTGGCTGACACTGGGCCCTTAACTACCAGGCCCTGGAGCTGCTGCTGTCTGGAGCTGATGCTCAGGTCTTCCAGAGAAAGCTCTGGTGCCCGGTTGCTCACAGCCACTTTCTCCCCAGGCTCCAACACAGTTCTGTGGGACTCAGTGTCTGGTTGACTGCCCTGAGAGTCTGTGGTCTTGGAGGGACGCCCCCAGTGGCCAGTGTCCAGCTCCATAGGCTCCTCTGGCCCTGCTCTGGCCCCCTCCCCTGCAGCAGCCTCCACCTTCCCACATGGAGTTCCCTGCTGTTGATCCCCCCTGTCTCCGTCTATGGTGAGCAGGGCTGGCTGTGCCTGAGGGGGCTCCTGCAGCCCAGAGTCATGGCCTGGGGCATTGACCTGGGTCCCCTCAGTGAGCCCCGGCTTCTTAGGCAGTGCTTGACTGCGGTCTTCTGCGCTGGGCCTGTTGGACGTGTCCGTGGTCGTCATCTCATCCATGGAAGGCTGCGCCGACACCTGAGAGAGAACAGAGCCTGTCACAACAAGGAGAGCACGCCAAAACGATAAACCCTATAAACTACGGTCCTCTCCATATGTGTAGTGCTTTGGTTCCGTACCCCTGTGAGTTTGTTCAGATTGTCCTCCAGGACTTTTACAGCTAGGAAAAATGCTCTCTGGGCCAAAACCTGACGATCCACATCCCGCAAATACTTCCTTTAAGACATGAGAGGGAGAGAGAGAGGGGAAAATACAAGAAAACTCAGATGAACAGTGCATGTAGCTTCACTACAGACCCCCTGGTTCGAATCCAGGCTGTATCACAACCGGCCGTGATTGTGAGTTCCATTAAGCGGCGCACAATTAGCCTAACGTCGTCCGGGTTTGGCCGACGTAGGCCGTCATTGTAAATAAAAAAAATTCTTAACTGACTTGCCTAGCTAAACAAAGGTCACATTTAAAAAAACTAATTCACAGAAAAACACAAGAACAACATGTTGCCATGAAACACAGAGAGAAACATGGTTGAGTCACGAGGGAAAGATCCTTACTTTCCCTGGTCAGGGGTTCTCTGGAGCATGAAAGAGACTTTGAGCAGTGTGTCGTGGTCCTTCAGCTGAGACAGCACCTCCAGCAAGAGAACGATGGATCTGTTCATATGAGATGCAAAACTGCCAGGCCGATCAATCTCATCCACTGGGATACGCCAGATGCCCTGGAGCAGGAAGATTAGAGGAGAATAGGCAACAGTTCACTAACACTGAACCCATACCGTAATCAACTAAATACCATTTTCCTACTGCTTGGCATTAACGTGTTATGAAGACAGGCTAATGTACTGTATTGATTGTGTCTGTCAGGCTAACTAGAGTTATTTCCCACTAACACACTCACAAGGAAAACAGATTCCACTGGTGGGTTTTTAGTTTTAAATTTAAAAAACTGCAAATGCTTAACTGAACATTGAGTAGGATGTATCTGAAATGTTTTGTTCAATTGAATGTGATGGTAAATACATGATGATTTATTTAATACAGACAGATTGTGAGGGAGGGCAATTGAAAAGGAGAGCGGACATGGCAGTGATATTGTAATGACACAGTAGTGATGGCCGGAGAAAGAAAAAAAATCTAAAGTTACAAATGATTTTGGACGATATTATATTCATACTTTGACTCAAAGTACCGTAAAATGTAAAAAATTTAAAAGATATACAATGCATTCGGAAAGTATTCAGACCCCTCAACTTTTCCACATTTTGTTACCTTACAGCCTTATTCTAAAATGGATTGAATCATTTTTTCCCCCTCATCAATCCTCACACAATACCCCATAATGACAAAGTAAACACATTTAGACAATTTAGCAAATGTATTGGATTGCGTCCTACCTGACAGGTCGCTCCTACCAGGTGGCGTGGCGAGAATCTGTCTCCTCACCACGCGCTCTCACCACTGGCGTCCCCCAGGGCTCTGTTCTAGGCCCTCTCCTATTCTCGCTATACACCAAGTCACTTGGCTCTGTCATAACCTCACATGGTCTCTCCTATCATTGCTATGCAGACGACACACAATTAATCTTCTCCTTTCCCCCTTCTGATGACCAGGTGGCGAATCGCATCTCTGCATGTCTGGCAGACATATCAGTGTGGATGACGGATCACCACCTCAAGCTGAACCTCGGCAAGACGGAGCTGCTCTTCCTCCCGGGGAAGGACTGCCCGTTCCATGATCTCGCCATCACGGTTGACAACTCCATCGTGTCCTCCTCCCAGAGCGCTAAGAACCTTGGCGTGATCCTGGACAACACCCTGTCGTTCTCAACTAACATCAAGGCGGTGGCCCGTTCTGTAGGTTCATGCTCTACAACATCCGCAGAGTACGACCCTGCCTCACACAGGAAGCGGCGCAGGTCCTAATCCAGGCACTTGTCATCTCCCGTCTGGATTACTGCAACTCGCTGTTGGCTGGGCTCCCTGCCTGTGCCATTAAACCCCTACAACTCATCCAGAACGCCGCAGCCCGTCTGGTGTTCAACCTTCCCAAGTTCTCTCACGTCACCCCGCTCCTCCGCTCTCCCACTGGCTTCCAGTTGAAGCTCGCATCCGCTACAAGACCATGGTGCTTGCCTACGGAGCTGTGAGGGGAACGGCACCTCAGTACCTCCAGGCTCTGATCAGGCCCTACACCCAAACAAGGGCACTGCGTTCATCCACCTCTGGCCTGCTCGCCTCCCTACCACTGAGGAAGTACAGTTCCCGCGCAGCCCAGTCAAAACTGTTCGCTGCTCTGGCCCCCCAATGGTGGAACAAACTCCCTCACGACGCCAGGACAGCGGAGTCAATCACCACCTTCCGGAGACACCTGAAACCCCACCTCTTTCAGGAATACCTAGGATAGGATAAAGTAATCCTTCTCACCCCCCCTTAAAAGATTTAGATGCACTATTGTAAAGTGGCTGTTCCACTGGATGTCTTAAGGTGAACGCACCAATTTGTAAGTCGCTCTGGATAAGAGCGTCTGCTAAATGACTTAAATGTAAATGTAAATGTAAAAATAAAAAAAACAGAAATACCTGATTTACATAAGTATTCAGACTCTTTGCCATGAGACTCGAAATTGAGCTCAGGTGCATCCGGTTTCCATTGATCATCCAAGAGATGTTTCTACTAGAGGTCAACCAATTATGATTTTTCAACGCCGATACCGATTATTGGAGGACCATAAAAGTCGATACCGATTTAATCTGGCAATTTTTTTGATTTGTAATGATGACAATTACAACAATACTGAATGAACACTTATTTTAACTTAATATAATACATCAATAAAATCAATTTAGCCTCAAGTAAATAATGAAACATGTTCAATTTGGTTTAAATAATGCAAAAACAAAGTGTTGGAGAGGAAAGTAAAAGTGCAATATGTTCCATGTAAAATATGTGCCATGTAAGAAAGCTAACGTTTCAGTTCCTTGCTCAGAACATGAGAACATATGAAAGCTGGTGATTCCTTTTAACATGAGTCTTCAATATTCCCAGGTAATAAGTTTTAGGTTGTAGGTATTACAGTAATTATAGGACTATTTCCCTCTATACCATTTGTATTTCATTAACCTTTGACTATTGGATGTTCTTATAGGCACTTTAGTATTGCCAGTGTAACAGTATAGCTTCCGTCCCTCTCCTCGCTCCTCCCTGGGCTCGAACCAGCAACACAACGACAATTTGCGCACGCTAACTAGCCAACCATTTCACTTCGGTTACACCAGCCTCATCTTGGGAGTTGATAGGCTTGAAGTCATAAACAGCGCAATGCTTGACGCACAATGAAGAGCTGCTGGCAAAACGCACGAAAGTGCCGTTTGAATGAATGTTTAGGCGCCTGCTTCTGCCTACCACCCCCCAGTCAGATACTTGTATGCTCAGTCAGATTATATGCAACACAGGAAAAGCTAGATAATATCTAGTAATATCATCAACCATGTGTAGTTAACTAGTGATTATGATTGATTGTTTTTTATAAGATAAGTTTAATGCTAGCTAGCAACTTACCTTGGCTTACTGCATTCGCATAACACTCCTTGTGGAGTGCAACGAGAAAGAGGCAGGTCGTTATTGTGTTGGACTAGATAAGTTTGCAAGATTGGATCCCCCGAGCTGACAAGGTGAAAATCTGTCGTTCTGCCCCTGAACGAGGCAGTTAACCCACCATTCCTAAGCCGTCATTGAAAATAAGAATGTGTTCTTAACTGACTTGCCTAGGTAAATAAAGATTAAATAAAGGTTATGAAAACTCGAAATCGGCCCTAATTAATCGGCCATTCCGATTAATCGGTCGAACTCTAGTTTCTACAACTTGATTGGAGTCCACTTGTGCTAAATTCAATTGATTGGATATTATTTGGAAAGGCACACACCTGTCTATATAAGGTCCCAAAATCGACAGTGCATGTAAGAGAAAAAAACCAAGCCATGAGGTCGAAGGAATTTTTCGTAGAGCTCCGAGACAGGATTGTGTCGAGGCGCAGATCTGGGGATGGGTACAAAACCATTTCTGCAGCATTGAAGGTCCTCAAGAACACAGTGGCCTCCATCATTCATAAATGGAAGAAGTTTGGAACCGCGAAAGAGATCGCCGGCAGTAAAAGGCACATGACAGCCCGCTTGGAGTTTGCCAAAAGACACCTAAAGGACTCTCAGACCATGAGAAACAAGATCTCTGAATGTCTTTGAGTGGCCCAGCCAGAGTCTGGACTTGAACCCGATCGAACATCTCTGGAGAGACCTAATTAGAGCTGTGCAGCGACGCTCCCCATCCAACCTGACAGAACTTGAGAGGATCTGCAGAGAAGAATGGGAGAAACTCCCCAAATACAGGTGAGCCAAGCTTGTGGCGTCATACCCAAAAAGACTTGAGGCTGCCAAACAAATTAATGGGTCTGATTACTTATGTAAATGTGATATCAGTTTTAATGATTAATGATAAGGAAAAAAACAGATTAAATACATTTTACAAAAAGGGTGTAACGTTCCAAAATGTAGAAAAAGTGAAGGGGTCGGAATACTTTTCGAATGCACTGTAGAGTGAACAATATGTTTGGAACATCAAATCGCAACACATATAATAGTGAGAATCGCAATACAGCTGAGCACCTAAGTATCCTGAGGTCCCTGGCAATTATCAGCCATATAGGAGAGGGTACAAGCTCTTCATGTATGAGCATATATTATTCCAGATTTGATATGCGCGTTTAAAGATAAACCGATCAGTGCTGATGAGAAAAAAGTAACGGCAACAGCTAAATACGTTCTCCTTTTACTCACGCAACACCGACAACACTGATAATGTGCATGGGTCCTTTGTTAAATAAAAAGTTACTTTAACAGCATACCCTGTATTCTGCCCAGCTGGCAGAGAACAATGTTTAAACATTCCTTAGGTCTATAGGTAATGGCATGCAAAAACCTGAATAAACTCTGGGTTGAGATAATATTACAGAGATTCAACAGGTCCTTTCGTGTATTCATTGGACACAGGGGCTGGAAGACAGGCTAAATGGGGTATGTTGGAGTGTCTGTGTAGCAGGCTCCTCAATGGCTGACATCAGGAAACAATTAATGGGGTGAAATGGACAAACAAGCAGGAAGGAAGGAAAGAAAGAAGAGAAAGAAATAAGAGAAAGAAAGAAGAGAAAGAAAGAAAGGAAAAGGAGGTGAAGAGAAGACAAGAGGAACACATTTGAGCTAAAACTGTGGCATTGGACGATAGGAGCCCTAGTGAGAGAATGGAAAGAGTTGCTGTAGGGAGAAATACAGTGCCTACAGAGTCGAGGTTGTGAAGGGGCTTTATAGTGACTCCAGGCAGATCAGATCCCTCCAGGCAGGCAGGCAGGGAGGCAGCCTCATTAGCACTGTGTTCTGTCTGGGTTTAGGTGGGTTCAGGGAACCACAGAAAGCAGCACATCAAACACACGTTGACTTGTTAAAGACATGCTCCGGAAATTTGGCAACTACTAAGTATTTTTTAAACCTCCCGCTTTGGGCTGGATGTGTCAATGTATAATTCATACATGCATAACTTAGGAGCTGAATTACTGTCTTAGTCTGAAATTAGTCATAAAATCCCTAGTATGAAAGCCACAGTTTTTCTGGGAGATGTACTGCATCACTTTCCCTACGTGGGTCAGCCCCCTGTTAATTTGAGTTCAACCAATGAGCTTTACCCCTCACCATTTGAGTAATGGCTAACAAGAAGCACATCATGCGCACAGCAGAGCGAGAGAGTGCAATGACGTGGTGCACATATGTGGCGCAGTACACAATTTCCAGGGACCACTTTTGACTTGTGTTGGCTACTTTCAGGACTACTGGCTAAAAGGTATACAAAAGTACTGGATAATCTCTTTAATGTCAATATCTCTGAAGGACTGCTAAGTCTTCAGATCCCTACGAGTATCACAGGCAGCGATCAATCAAATCTAAATACAGATATGTTATAATGTGACAGCATATAATGTGACATATAATGTGACAGCATATAATGTGACAGCATATGTTATGTTGTTACAGTACATGACGACCAAACAACCCAGTGCACACATCATCCCAGCAGGTGTGTATGGACAGGCAAGGCTCTATGCTCCACAGCAGAGCAGATCATGTGAGATGAGCGCAGATGGTTTCAAGTTTGATTTGTTGTATGTACAGGATATACATGCTATATACACCGTCCAACGAAACGCTTACTTGCATACTTGCAGGTTCCTTCTCGACAATGCAACAATAGGAACATAAAGTAAATGGCTCAGTAGAATAGAATACAATTTTAGGCATAATTCGGTGGTCTATGTGCAATAAAAAAGATTTTAAAACTTGGCAACGAGGCAACGAGCAGCCTTAGAAGTGTGTGCGAGTCGGAGGAGAAACTGAGCATTTCACGATGGAACAAAACAAATGAAATGCCTTTATCAGCCTCCACAGACGCAACGAGCCCCTACACCTGGGAGTCTTTTCCTCAGCCTAACAAACAGGTCCACATTGTCTGTTGACATTTTCAGTCTTTGGAGAGAAGCCAAGCAGGAAATAAATGATAAACAGAACATACCTATCAAATCAAATTGCATTCCAGAGTCAGTCGGCCTCATTTTGTCAAGAAGAGGCAATGAAGACCATCAATGTTAATACACATTCTATAATAATGATCTGTCAGAACAGCCCTCTTCTACTCTGGATGCATGTTAACCATATTGAATGACCAGCCTGTGAGAACTAGAATTTTTCCTCTAGATGTCTTAACATTTTCTTTATGTTTTTCTAAAATGGTAACCAGCCAAACTTGTTTGTGCTACTTTGATGTTGATTGATCTTCCTGGGTACAAGTGAAATAAAATATATTACAACCAGTTTCAAAAATGACATGACATTTACAGCACCGCTGATTATCAAAATGCTTCATTTGTTTTATTCTAATGGAGGTCAAGATTTGCTCCATATTTGTTGCTCTCTGCTGCAATTGTTTACAAGCTGTTCATGGGTAAATGTTATTGCGCTCACGGTTTGTGTGAGAGATGGATATGTGTTTACACCCCTGGCCCACGCACAGCACACGCTCTATCACGGGGGAATTCAAAATGCATTATCTGATCGGGCATTAAACATAGCAACATAATAATGACTGCATCAATAATTCAGGCAGATTTGAAAGAATGTGCCTTCTGCTCATGCTTTGTCCCTGCTAGCCAACCTTAAGAAAGACAAAGAGAGGAAAAGGAGATTCTCTCCCTATAGTGTTAGGAGGCCTGGAAGCACACAGCCTGGCCACGCCCACCAAACCCCTCCTATCAGAGGGAACCCCTCCACCCCTTCCTGCCTGGGACTCTATATCCACAATCCCACAGTATGTAGCAGGTATCCTATCAAATAACAACACCACTGTGATGCAAGATACTATATTCATCTCCATAGAGGGACCATGCTTTTCAGAGTTGCCAGGATTGATTATGTTTCCTGGGGACGCTAGTTATCACTCATGTGGGTTATATTACCGTGGGTTACACGTCGCTCAATCAATTATTTCTGCAAATGTAATGATCTAAAATAGGAAAACTAATAGTCTAATTAATAACACTCAATTAACAAAACAGCCAACTTCCCCTATTGTTCAGTCATTTTTACAACAATGTGCCTTTTAGTTTCTGCGTGTTGAGTATCTCCCCTTCCTACCTAGCACAACACCTGCTCCTAGCACAACTCCAGCTCCTTTCACTCCCCTTAGCCCAGCCATAACCCATTAAATCACCACTATATGCCACACCACTACATGCCTACTTTATGATGTCAGAACACATCACCTCAGGCTCAAACAAACATCTCACACCGTTACCTCCTATCAAACCATTACACCCTGCAGAACAGCAAACCCAACAGTTGGGGGGGGGGTGAAATAGCAACAGGAAATGACTTTTACTACGCACTTTCATACAACCAGTTTACATGATCACTCCATCGCTCTGTATTCTTGAAAAAAGCCAGGTGTAGAGTAAACATTCATCTCCGTTGCTAGCAGAGGGCTCAACACAACTCTTGCCTCCCTCTCCACAGAAGGAGGGGGGGGGGGTGAATCAACCCCACCATGCCCCATGAAAGTACTACACTAACTCCACAAACTGTGGAAGAACTCCACTCACATAAACAAAATAATACAATCATGTACTCTTTCCCTAATAAAACAGACAGAGTGAGAAAAAAAATGAAAGGCGGCAAAGGAGAGACTCACCATCACCAACGAAAGCTACTCCACTTGTGTCTGTGCGTGTATTCTTTTGGATGTTTTCCTGCTGGCTGTAGCAGCACCAGCGGCCCTGGCAGCCATAGAGAAACTCACACTGAGATAGAGAGGGGTGGGCTGCATGCATGCGCTGGGGCTGTGAAGGCTGCAGTAGACAGCAGGAGAGAAGAGCTGCGCAAGGCAGAGCTGGAGAAAGAAGAGGTGGAGAGGAAGAGGGCAGCAGCCTGGACGAGGGGAGCAGAAACGGTGCTGGCATCAGGGCCCAGAGACTCAGCGTGCCACTGACAGACGGGCTGACTCGCTCCTTTCTCTCTTTCAAACCCTGCCATCTCAAAACAAAAACACCCACACACTCTCAAACTCCCCTGACCCCAGCCTGCTAGGTTGTTTTCCCTCCACCCTTCTCGCTCTCACTCTATAGACATCATAGTGCCCACCCCTTTAGACTGTAGCCAGCCAATCAGCGACGGGTCGACTTATTCCCGCCCATAACTGCACACACACACACACACACACACACACACACACACACACACACACACACACACACACACACACACACACACAAACAGAAGGGAGAGAGAGCAATGAGGAGAAAGAGAGCTAGCGAGAGCAGCAACAAGGAGGGGGAGAGCATGATCACACAAAAGAAAGTGAGCAACAGGAAGACACCGAGAGAGAGGAAGAGTTGGCAAGCTGAAAAAGCTGACTTAGAACAAGCAGCTGATTTGAACGGAGTAAGATGGAGCTATGGGAGGGAGGATAGAGAAGTAGTTGAAGAAGTAAGGAAAGACAGGAATGAGTGTGTCGGCCTAGCCTGTACAGTGTTTCCTCTGGAGAAAAACATTTGCAGTGGGGGAAGGGGGGTTGGTGGACATTAAAAATATATTCTACTCCAAAATTTACAAAAACAGAATTATGCTGACATCTAAAATATAATTTCTACCTCCAGAAATTGGCCAAATAACATATTGGTAAAATGATTTTAACATATTGGACCGAGCATATAGCTTATGCAAGGTCCATACTATTAGGTATTAGGTATGCTATTAGCAATAAGCATTACTACCTGTAGCCCAACTGATACAGCATAGTGGCTATAAATAAATAGACTGAAGCATGGGGTTGCCTATCTGCATTTACCCTATTGGGCTGATCATTAGTAGAGTCGTGGGTGAGCTTCAAAAAAAATCTGCTGGTGGGTGGAATGAATACGTTCTTTCAACGCGTGGATCATTTTAAAAAACATTTCAAAATCAAGATTCCGTGAGTGGCAAGGCAGACATAAGGCTACCAGCCACACATGCATCGAGTGTGTGTGTAGCCGGGAACGGTCCCTTATTTGTGTGGTGCTAAAATGTTCCGATTTGTCCACGTGCAGAGCTTATGTTCTTGTAAAACAAGACCACAACCTGCTGACATGATGAGCTCTCCAGCAGGGAGGGTAGACAGACAGGACAGCACCGAAGAGGTGTTAGTGCTACAAAGCCAGACAGGACCTCAGAGAAAGGAACACGTTAAAATAGTCAATATATTACAACATGTTCCACTGCCTTCACACTCCTCCTCCCCTACTTGCTCATACCAACTAGTTCTCCTGGTCTCAGCAGCTCCACCTACATAACTCAATGTGCCACACGATGCTAGGTAGACAAGAAAAACACACCCAACATTCCAGTACTGTACAAAAGCAAAACTGACACAGTTACACCACAGTTTATATAAGTACGGGACTCAAGAACACGTTTTTGTATAGCCACAAACACACTTAGTTAGCATCTCGGTGCGATGAAGACAAAGGTTTAAAGTGAGGGAAAAAGCCCCAAGATATATTTCAATGTTAAAAGACTAGAAAGTAATGTAATTCCTCTGAAACAGGATCCACAGAGTCTCTAAACCTATAGGTGGGACAAGATCATGAGACTTCCTGCAACACTTATGAAGCAGACCAGGCTGGGGTTTGGGGTTAGAGAAGTCAATGAGAAGTGAAAATGTTTTCCTTAGTTGTTCATTTTCTCGAAACCTAAAGGCACAACCTAGATTCGAGCCAATGTCTGTAGTAGTTAAACATGTTATTACTCCAACCTCCTGAAATAACTCGAAGGAGTGGCTTTGATTCGATGGCCTGCACATGCACAGTTCTGCACGACTCGACCGTTAGACCCGGTGACGTGTTTCTATGAGCTAGCCATGATATCGCCTACAAGTGTGATCTGGGATTTCTATTGGGAGAAGCAGTTTCTGCCCATCTTCATACTGTACTGTCTTTGCAAGATCCAGAAAGATGGCATCCATTTTGTCTGTAGCTTGCAGTAGAGTGCATGTGTGGGTGCGTAGGCGGATAAATATGTAAGCACATACAGTGCGTGTGTGTGGGCAACACCATGCCTGAGCAAGCACATCGTGACTCTGCAGGATTACGGAATGGAGCAGGCCAGCAGAGCCCGTTATATGGGGTGGCAGAGCTTTTGACCCCCCGATAGAGTTTGTACCCTCCAAGTTGTTTCCCCATAACATAACAAATGGTATATGATTTACAATGCCTGGTCTTGCCAATGGAGTGTTGTCGGGCCTGCCAGTTGTGCACAGCGGTACAGAGGCTATGCCGGGTGTGCACTCATGATCAGAGGGGGGAGATGCTATATTTACTAGTTAAAAATCCCAAAATGCATTCTGATTGGTTACCTAGCCATGCAATGTCATAAGGTACCGCCTTCATTACCTTGTTTAGGAAGCTCATTGGATCCCAACCAGGACCGGGTCAAATGGACAGTTCTCTCACAAAGGGAATAAAAGTAGTTAACTTTTCCAGACAGCTAATCATCTAGCTAGTAGCTACTAGATTCGCTAAGTTTTGTTCGTGGCGAGATTAATAATGACAGCTGGCTAATTTGCATGGATATCCGAAAAAGGCTTTGCATTACCAAGAGCAAAAAAAACGGAGGACCACCATGTCGAGTGTGATGCCGAGCTCACCGAGCAAACGGCTGGCCCGACCATTAAGGTTGAGGAGCCTAGCAGCAAATGTAATACCCACCCATCCCCCACGCTGTCTGCTGACCAACAACACGGAGAAGATCCGGGGCCTAGCACAAATATCATGAAGGTGATATCACAACAAGCACCTGCACCTCCATTACCCCAGCCACTAGCACCTGACAACCTGTTGAATCCAACCAAAAGTGAACCTGTCGAAGCAGAGTTTATTGATTACTGCAAAGTGAAATCGCAACCACAGCCAGCAACAACAATCAGTGTTCTTAAAAGATACGGTGGGCCTTTTTCAACAATGCCGACTGTGCTGTTGGCACTGAAACATGAATTTGGCTTAACAATTGGGACGTATACAGCAATGTGCGAAAATTCCTTCTCCACTCTGAAGAACGTATTCAGTGAACACAGACGCAGTATGTTACATCAACAAAAAGCACAGCTTGTCCAGCTGGCGTTTGAGAGGGACCTGACAAGTACATTTTTGTCAGGAAGGAGAATGGAGTCAGAAAATTCTCATGAGGTTCACAACAGCATGGAGGAGACTGTAACTAGTCTAAATGATAAGCTTAATTCATTCATTGGTTTTCCCTCATGTAAGCCTTCTGGTTGTTTGGCTGTTTTTATGTAATGGATAGTTTAAGCCTTTGCTTTTTACTTCAATGCATCTTTTAGACAACTTTTGTGTGTTTAATTGCTATATATATATATATATATATATATACACACATATATACACACACACATCTTTGCGTTATTTGATGGGTATCAGGACAATGACCAATGTAGCCTATTAGTTGTACTCTGAGGTAATGCTGAAATTGTCAGTGCATCTAACTTTATCCTGACTGAAGGTAGCCTTCTGTCCATGGCCCTGAATCAACGGTTACGGTGTGTGCTTTCTTAATGAACCCACCTTGGGCTATCAGTCTTCCTGGGGATTCTCTTCAACATCACATGCTTTCTTGTGTGCAAAATGACAGTTGTGTTTATGGCTGTTATTTTTTTAGATAGGCCTACATGTTTAAACAATTTGTATGTTGGACCAATACCGTGTGTAACTTACTAAAACAATTAGGAAAACTTTCACTCTGTTATCATTCATTTGTATTACAGTCATTATGAGATAGGCTGGTGTAAAAGTGATGTCAATACTATGAAAATGACACAGCCTACTTTTTCATCCCCTCCCTGCTCTCTTCCTATAGCGTGCGTGTGAAGCCCTCTTCCTATAGCGCGCCGGTGTTGCCCGCTTCCTATAGCGCGCCGGTGTTGCCCGCTTCCTATAGCGCGCCGGTGTTGCCCGCTTCCTATAGCGCGCCGGTGTTGCCCGCTTCCTATAGCGCGCCGGTGTTGCCCGCTTCCTATAGCGCGCCGGTGTTGCCCGCTTCCTATAGCGCGCCGGTGTTGCCCTCTTCCTATAGCGCGCCGGTTTTGCCCTCTTCCTATAGCGCGCCGGTGTTTGCCCTCTTCCTATAGCGCGCCGGTGTTGCCCTCTTCCTATAGCGCGCCGGTGTTTGCCCTCTTCCTATAGCGCGCCGGTGTTGCCCTCTTCCTATAGCGCGCCGGTGTTGCCCTCTTCCTATAGCGCGCCGGTGTTGCCCTCTTCCTATAGCGCGCCGGTGTTGCCCTCTTCCTATAGCGCGCCGGTGTTGCCCTCTTCCTATAGCGCGCCGGTGTTGCTCTCGGAATGGGCATTTGCTCTATTCGTGGCAGATTCAAATTAGCTACTGCCATGTAAGAAAATTCTGACTATAAAATATGCAATTAGTTTGATTTAGTTTATATTTCTTAAACTCTCCCACACAGAAAATATTGTGCACCTGGAGAAGTGGTAGCTGGGTTCCGCTCATTGCGTAGTGTCACAAATTCAACCGAAATGTAGCCTATAGTTGTAATGATTTAATTTTAAGCTATGAAGCCTAAAAGATAGGGCTCTAAAGAAATCCTAGTTTTGCCCCCCCCTCATGGATTTAAAATGCCCCCCCCCTCAGGACTGTCATCCTGGAGCCCAGCCTGCAGAGCAGTCAGCCCTGCACAGCCCTGCCTGAGGGAGCAGGCCAGAGGACTTAGGCCTTTATTTACTGGAATCATCAACATTATGTTATGAAGAGCATTACAGCAACTGTAAACTAAATATATAGTATATATATATATATATCCATATCAAATCTATAATATTATTGTCCATCTACAGCGGTGTTTCCATTGGAGATTCCCTGTCATGGTTGATTTATTTCAGGCCTGGGCAACTCCAGTCCTCAGGGGCCTGACTGGTGTCACACTTTTGCCCCAGCCCCATCTAACACACCTGACTCCAATAATCATCTAATCATGATCTTCAGTTAAGAATGCAATTTGTTTAATCAGCTGTGTTTTCTAATAAACCTGTTTAGTTACTACATTATACATATTCTTCGATGCACAACATTTACGATTGGTGAAACACAAGATGATTGAGACTACATGAGAACAGTTATAAGAAGGCTTACTACCAGTCAAACAGAGGGTGCTGCATGCCACAGTCTGGAACATGTCAAAACAGCAGAATATAGGTTAGGCTACTCTTGATGGTGGCCCAGTTGATGTAACACCAGCCATACCCAGATGAAAACTAGGCCAGTGTGACCTACATTAGGCTGCAATATAGGACTGAGTGCAGTGATTCTCAACTGGGGGGGGTCGTGGCGACCCAAATTTGGGTCACGGGAGGTTTCGAATGGGTCGAGGGTGTCTGAGAACTTTTTTATTTTTTAATTGAAATGGAAAATACTCCAGTCTGAACTTAAACTGCTAAAACCAGGTAGAAGGGTGTAATGAGACTGCATTTTTGAATAATTTAAAATCCGAAAACTTTCTTCAATTAGTACTGTCAATAGAGCTAATAAGATCACTATTTAGCACAGTTGGTTAATTTTGTGTTTCAAACCAGTGAACTTACTAACATTCTTTATCAAGAATATGGGCAGCATTTATTACTAACAATGGAAAAGGTGGGGATGTAGTTCCCTTGTCATATACACTGAGTGTACAAAACACACCTGCTCTTTCCATGACCAGGTGAATGCTATGACCACTGTTAAATTCACTTCAATCAGTGTAGATGAAGGGGAGGAGCATGAGTCAACATTGGCCAGCATCCCTGTGGAAAGCTTGACACTGTGTAGAGTTCATGCCCTGACGAATTGAGGCTGCTAGGAGGGCAAAAGGGGGTGCAACTCAATATTAGGAAAGTATTCTTACTGTTTTGTACACTCAGTGTAAATTTCTACATTGACTATCAATATAGCATTAAAAATAGCTTTCCAGATGGCATTTTGCAATGCAAATATTGGGTCGTGACTGAGACAATCTGGTCCCGAGGCAAAACCAGTAGTGAACCAATGATCTAGAGAAACCTTACTCAGGTGGTGTGGCCTGGCCTCCCCATTGAAAAACACTCCACTGAAGACCAAGTCCCATCAGGTAACCTATCATCTCATGTCTAATATCATCTCCCATCCAGCCATTTGGTCATTCTGTCACTGAGGAAAACCAGCACAATCATTGTCCCCTCTGTCACACAGAAGGCACAACACATATCACCACTGACAATGACTGGTCTATCTGTCTGTCAGGCTCAGGGATCAGTGATACTGAAGGCCATGGCAGACAAGACAACAGTTGTTGAGTCACACCAAAAGTCAGATGAAAATCAGCAGTGATGTGACCTGGGAAACCTCCTCCGAGTAGGCCTACTCCCTGGCTCAACACCAGCAGTGACATTACTGATCATTGTCCTCGTCTCCAGACCCTCCACAGACCGCCACACATGCTTCAATTCATGACAGTGCTACCTGGGATTCCATACATCCAGGCTTAAAGCTACCATACAATAACATGCAAAAAACATATTGCATGGATAACTGGGACTAAGAAGAGTTGCAGCAAGGAGAAATATATCTTGGAGGACTTACAACAGGATGTAATGAGAAGGTTGACACACTAAGTATGTAATTCCCAGAAGTACCCTTTTCATTTAAGTTTAAACAACTGATGCAATGTTGGAATCTCTAAGTCCTCCCTCCATTGTTTTAGCTATTAAGGGTCTCTCCTGGTGCAGAATGTTATTGCTACAAGTCGAGGAGGAAGACGATTGGAAGACACGCCAAATTAACTCAGCATTTCCTTCCAGTCACTGACTTCTGATTAGATTGAGTCAAATTGGGTGTAAATTCTGTAACTTACTATTGAGTTTGCAATATTCCAAAAAATAACTTCATTTTCCAAACTGTAAAACAAACTGAGAACCAGGACTGGTGCATAGTAATGTTAGCCAGGTGAGTAACAGGACCTTTGATAGCAGAGCTGGCTTGGTGAACTTACATTGAACAGGTTTGTCTTGTTCCTCTCGCAGAAAAGTCCTTGTGCTGGCATGTGCTTCAGCTGTTGCCATGGGACACTGCTTCCTAGCAACACATCTCGTGCCCACCGCAGATTCTAGGAAAACATAAAACATAATCAGAAGACTGGGGATATGAAAACGGTCCCTCAAGAGGCAGACCACAAACAAGACTAAAAAAGGTACAACTGTTAGCTACATCATACCACAAGTTTTTTTGATTTTTTTTAATCGCTCTTTTTCATCTGCATCATCCACCACCTAACCTCGCTGTTTTGCTACCTTGTTCCCTGTCATAGCAGCTCTGATGGACACAACTAACTGCAGTTTAACAGTACAAAGTGACTGTAGCTGTAGTCAAGTTATTGACATGAAAGTGGTTCTCCCTTTTTAAAATGTCACTGTGATGTTCTGTAAAAACCCAGCGCCAAATAACCTGCAATTACAGGTCCTCCTGTCAATCTCTGACTTCCTGATTAGCCTCAAACTGTCTGTCCCAGCCAATTCATGTTTACCCTAACTGTTTCTGGGAGAACTAGAGGCTTTACTAGAGGGGGGGGGGGGGGGGGGGGGAGTTCACCCCCAGCTAGAGAGGAGGGATTCAACTTTATATTCAAGTAGATATATAGTTCATCCAATAGTAACTTTTCATTTTTACATAAGGTGTGTAAAGTTGATAATCATTTTACAAGCAGAACAGCATGATCGGGAGGAGAAGCTTCACTTCAAGTTCCAAGCGGTCAAAACCATTTGTTTTTGAGACAAGGGTGTCCAAGCTGTGTTCTATTCATTAGGAACAGTACATTGCCAGCGGAAAGTATTCAGACCCCTTGACTTTCTCCACATTGTTAGATTACAGCCTTATTCTAAAATAGATTAAAAAATAGCTTTTTTTCAGCAATCTACACACACCACCCCATAATGACAAAGCAAAAACAGTTTTTTTTAGAAATCTTTTCCTAATTTATTTAAAAAATAATAATAATAATTGAAATATCACATTTCCGTAAGTATTCAGACCCTTTACTCAGTACTTTGTTGAAGCACCTATTGCAGCGATTACAGCCTTAGAGTCTTCTTGGGTATGATGCTACAAGCTTGGCTCACCTGTATTTGGGGAGTTCCTCCCAATCTTGTCTGCAGATCTGCTCAAGCTCTGTCAGGGAGCGTTGCTGCACAGCTATTTTCAGGTCTCTCCAGAAATGTTAGATCGGGTTCAAGTCCGAGCTCTGTCTGAACCACTCAAGGACATTGAGACTTGTCCCGATATTGTCTTCGCTGTGTGCTTAGTGTCGTTGCCCTGTTGGAAGGGGAACCTTCACCCCCGCTCTGGAGCAGGTTCTCTCTGTACTTTGCCTCGATCCTGACTAGTCTCCCTGCCGCTAAAAAACATCCCCACAGCATGATGCTGCCACCAATATGCTTCACCGTAGGGATGGTGCCAGGTTTCCTCCAAATGTGAGGCTTGGCATTCAGGCTAGAGTTCAATCTTGGTTTCATCAGACCAGAGAATCTTGTTTCTCATGGTCAGAGAGTCATTTAGGTGCCTTTTGGCAAACTACAAGCAGGCTTTCATGTGCCTTTTACTGAAGAGTTGCTTCCTTCTGGCCACTATACCGAAAAGACGTGATTGGTGAGATGCTGCAGAGATGGTTGTCCTTCTGGAAGGTCCTCCCATCTCCACAGAGGAGCTCTGTCAGCGTGACGATCGGGTTCTTGGTCACCTCCCTGACCAAGGCCCTTCTCCCCAGATTGCTCAGTTTGGACCAGCGGACAGCTCTAGGAAGAGTCTTGGTGGTTCCAAACTTCTTCCATTTAAGAATGATGGAGGGCAATGTGTTCTTACTTGGGGACCTTCAATGCTGCAGACATTTTTTTGGTACCCTTCCCCAGATCTGTGCCTAGACACAATCCTGTCTCGGAGCTCTACAGGCAATTCCTTCGTCATCATGACTTGGTTTTTGCTCTGACATGCACTGTCAACTGTGGAACCTATATAGACAGGTGTGTGCCTTTCCAAATAACGTCCAATCAATTGAATTTACCACAAGTTGACTCCAAGTTTTAGAAACATCTCAAGGATGCTCAATAGAAACAGGATGCACCTGAGCAAAATTTCGAGTCTCATAGCAAAAGGTCTGAATACTTATGTAAATGAGATATTTCAGTTTTGTCATTTTGGGTTATTGTGTGTAGATTGCTGAGGAATTGTTTTTATTTAATCCATTGTAGAATAAGGCTGTAACGTAACATAATGCTGAAAAGGTAAAGGGGTCTGAATACTTTCCCGAAAGGCACTATGTATTATCATATTTAATACAAATTCATAAAAGCTATCAGAATATTCTGCATAGAGACAGAGCTATTCAAATTCTCATCCATCTATCCACCACACATTACTGTTACAATACTAACCCATAAATCTAGTAGACAAATGTATAATAACCTTAGCCTGTAATTTAAAACACAGAGGAAGTAGGATTTGTACTGGAAAAACAAATGGGTTCATCGCTTATTAACCAAGAGGTCTACAGACCTGAACACCCACAATGCCACCACTGGTCGCTAACACTGAGCAGTAGGTAGTCACTTGACATTTTAACAGAACTCCACAGGGAATTAAATAAACAATTATGGACTTACTTTCAGGACCTATTCACTTCTTAAAGGTGTAGGCTTTGTGATTTTGTTAAGTCTAAAACACTGGGGCAGTAAAATAAAGCAAGTCACGGGCCCAGGTCAGTCTACCTGCCTGAATGAATCCTCTAACAACAAGATGAACAGCACACTCTGAGGTGAGCTACATAAGTCTCAAAAGGTTATTAAAGAAAACAGTAACAGTTCACTAAGCTGTTATCAATGGCAAGAACTCTGCCCTGGCTATTGGCTAATCCAACTTCATTGAATTGGGACCAGCAGTCCCCATAGGATGGTCTGACTGGCAAAATGCTTACTGTAGGACGTCACGACACTATGCAGCCTCGCTGTGCCAAACCTGGCTGAGAGAGCACTGCGCTGTTGCCACCCACGCACACCTCTACCCACAGAGCCTTGTGTACAAAGCACACTCTCCTCTTTCAGCACCTTCTGTAGTCACATAAACTGCAGGCAAACTAGCACAATTGACAAGAGGAACTAGACTCATGGTGTCAGAGGGATTTAAAATGTCAGATTTAATACCACTGATGATAGGTTTACGGTCTGGTATATAAATTGTTTAATTTTCCTGTTTAAACATTCTGTGAATGAATGTTAGTGACCGTGCATGCTATGGGGGAGGGTGGGCTAACTAACCTGTTGGGTCTTGCTGTTGGTGTAGAAGAAGGCCAGGCGATAGAGGCTCTTGTAGTGCTGAGGGAAGCGGCTCAGGCAGAGGAAGAGAGCACGGACACACATCTCCACCAGCATGTGGCGCTGCTCTGTCCGCTCAGCAGGGAGGGCCTTGGGCACCTCCACAACCTCTGGAGGGGGCTCGGGCCATCTCTGGTGACGGCTCTTCCCATCGCTGGCGGGAGTCTGGGGGGTGGCCTGAGGAGTGGGGGTTTGGGGGTGACCTGGGGAGTGGACGAGGCCTTTGGTGGGGTGGATGGAACAGGCAGTGCATGAGGGCAGGGATCTATGGTCGGCTTTTGGGCATCAGCCTCAGGTACTGTCACTGACATGGTGTCTTCTACTTCTTGGACTTGTTCTTTGTCCTCCAGCAAGATTACAGTCCCGCCCTCGATGCTTCTTCCCCCATGCGAGCCTTGAGGAATTCAGGGTTTGAAGAGGAGCGAAATATTAACATGATCCATTCTCAATATGTCCTGTCCCCTCTAAAACACAAGTCATTGGCTTACAATATCACAAAAGAAAAACCCCATTTAGCAAATACTAAAGCTGGTGTTCGGGTAGAACTAATTTCCTTAACTGCATTTCAGGATAAAAGGAACAACACCCACCTGTGTCTTCAACTGTAGGCTGGCCCTCCTTGATGGGGGTGGTGTTCTCAGAGGAAGACGTACTGCCCTTCCCAGACTGAGACTGTAGCTTAGCATGGCTACTGTCCTGGGAGCTGGCGGGGTCTGTGAAGGCATCCTGGGTGGAGTTGGAGTCAGACAGCATCACCACCACACTGTCCTGACTGCGCTCTGCCAGGGGTCAAACACAAACACAGGTCTGGCATGGGTGCCAGTCACACGCATGGACCAGCCATACCCATGGATGGGCCACGGACACCCACCTACTCCTTATCAAGGGATCAATCACAAAGCAGTTAAGGTTTTCATTCAGGAATAAAATAGGTACTTGTATCCAAGATTGAAAAGGGGTGTGTGTGTGTAGCAAAGTATGTCTATTTATGCAAACATAATCAGGTTCATCTGCCAGACAGCCATTACAGTAATCGTACATACACAAAAATCTCCAGACCTTAGTCATGCTTCGAGGGAGGCCTCTGCTTTTACACAGCACTCAAGCCACCTAAAAACTAGATGCCAGCATTCTTCTTAATAAGCACACTGTGCAACCTCAGCAAGAAGCTGAAATCCTCTGCAGATAATAACCAAATTAGCAGGAGGGCAACAAAGTTCTGTGAAAGGAGCTCAGGGGACTTGTTAAAGATTCCCTGTAATTAGCTAAATATACAAATTTAGCTGATATAGGTGTTGCAAGGACTGCCCCATAAAAATAAAAAGTGTGGAGTAGTGACGAAGTTTGTGGAACTCATTTAGGGACACTTTTACACTGAGCAATTGTGTCCCTAAAATTGTGCATGATACTCTGTAATGTCCTGGATATAAGAGGGTCTTAAGTGCAGTACCATTCAGGGATGCCAGCCACATTGGAGACCTGGGCAGGCAGTAATCATGGTCATGTTCTGGGGTGGCTGTTGAAGATATTGGGATATGCTTAAATAAATAAAAATTGCTTCATTCCTGATTTGACAATTAGACATCATATTACAGTACATGTGTGTTTGAGGAAAATAAACATCATATGCTTCAATTGAGAACAGCACCGCCTCTACTCCCCACAATTGCTTACATATTGCGGTTACCATGATGCGCTTCAGACAGGCATCAAGCAGGAAAGGCTCGGCATCCACTGGCAAACCTGCCTGCACACGGTGGTCCATTTCTACCATCTATCTCAGAAGATGTGTACCAATGAGGGTCCAACCACAGTCGGACTGATTTGGCATTATATCATCATACTAGCGCTGACTTTGCTGATAGCTACTTTGAGGACAAATAGTACTTATTATGCATGACGTGGTTGTCCCACCTAGCCATCTTAAGATGAATGCACTAACTGTATGTCGCTCTGCATGACTAAAATGTAAATATCAATTGAACACAATTGCAATGGAAAGCGTAGTAATCATTGTATAACTTTTAAATACAATCAAATAGGTTAAGATCTCTGTTGCAAACATAAGCAACACCAAACCCACGCCAAATAGTAACCCATAGTAGCCCATGAACCATTTAGTGGATTGTTTGTGAGAGGACTGAATTTGTCCAGTGGCAGCACACATCCCTTGGTATCCACATGCATATACATGACAAAGCAGGTGGCAGAAGCAAGCAGGCAGAGAGGTAGCAGGCAGGTGGGTAGGTAGGTAGGAAGGAATCTGGAAAAGGTGACAGAAAAACTGGCAACATGGGCAATATGGCTGCAGTAGTCAGACATTCAAGCTAAACAGGGCATAGGGGGGAAACAAAATACCAAAAGCTGTTTTTACAGTATATACTGCCAAGATATTTTGCAAGGCTGTTTGTAATGAATGGTCAATTTATACGGAACAAAAATATAAAACGCAACATGTAAAGTGTTGTTCCCATGTTTTATGAGTTGAAATAAAAAGATCCCAGACGTTTTGCAAAAACACAAAAAGCTTATTTCTGACAAATTGTGTTTACATCCCTGTTTGTGAGCATTTCTCCTTGCCAAGATAATCCATCCAACTAACAGAAGTGGCATATCAAGAAGCTGATTAAACAGCATGATCATTACACAGGTGCACCTTGTGCTGGGGACAATAAAAGACCACTCTAAAATGTGCAGTTTTGTAACACAACACAATGCCACAGATGTCTCAAGTTGAGGGAACGTGCAATTGGCATGCTGACTGGAGGAATGTCCTCCAGAGCGGTTTCCAGATAATTAAATGTTAATTTCTCTACCATAAGGCACCTCCAACGTTGCTTTTGATAACATGTCTAACCAGCCTCATAACCTTAGACCACTTGTAACCACGCCAGACCAGGAACTTTCGATGGCCACTGGCATGTTGGAGAAGTGTGCTCTTCACGGATTAATCCCGATTTCAACTGTACCAGTCAGATGGCAGACAGCATGTATGGCGTCGTGTGGGAGAGCGGTTTGCTTATGTCAAAGTTGTGAACAGTGCCCCATGGTGGCAGTGGGGTTACAGTATGGGCGGGCATAAGCTACAGACAACTAACACATTAACATTTCATCTATGGCAATTTGACTGCACAGAGATACAGTGAAGAGATCCTGAGGCCCAATGTTGTGCCATTCATCCGCCGCCATAACATCATGCGTGATAATGCAAGGCCCCATGTCGCAAGGATCTGTACACAATTCCTGGAAGCTGAAACTGTCCCAGTTCTCCATCCATGGCCTGCATACTCACCAGACATGTCACCCACTGAGCATGTTATGGAAAACTCTGGATCAATGTGCACAACAGCGTGTTCCAGTTCCTGCCAATAACCATAAACTTCGCACAACCATTGAAGAGGAGTGGGACAACATTCCACAGGCCACAATCAACGGCCTGATCAACTATGTGAAGGAGACGTGTCACGCTGCATGAGGCAAAACGGTGGTCACACCAGACACTGACTGGTTTTCTGATCCATGCGCCTACCTTTAAAAATAAAAAAAGTCATCTGTGACCAACAGATGCATATCTCTATTCCCAGTCATGTGAAATCCATAGATTAGGGCCTAATGAATGTATTTCAATTGACTGATTTCCTTTTATGAAGTGTAACTTTTTTAAATCTTTGAAATGGTTGCATGTTGGGTTTATATTTTTGTTCAATATTTACAACAGCATTCATTCAATGATACTGTATCTTTTCACTCACGGCAAATATTTATTTTTACCCCTTGACGTCTTTGCAACAATGTAACAAACATAGTAAACAATGTTGCAGTGAATATCATTTAAATTATGGGAAACAGAAGCAAATTGTACATTATTGTATATAGCTCTATGTTTCTATAAGTGAAAAGCCTTTCAACTTTTTTCAGGAACATATTATGCAAATATCTCATCCTAACTTCCCACTAAGTACAAACAGACACACGCACACTTCTTTGTACGTGATATTTTAACGATTGCGTCCCCTCTGTAAAATATGCTCTTAAAAATGGTGCATAAATATAAACATAGGTTTAGTGCACTGAGATTTGGTGCATTTTTTTTATCCACACTTTGGTGAAGCACACAATCATCTCGCACGCAATTGGGAGTTCAGAGTAAACTGCTTGTCTCCCATCACACTACTGTTGTCATGCAATGCTAAGTGCTAAAATGTAAAGCAAAGTTGCATCAGTGCATTAACTGATATCTTGTTTGTAATTCATTTTGAAAAGCTACCTCCCTTGTACTGAAGGATCTCTAACCATGCTGTTATATTGTATGACAATATTGTCTGTATGTGGACAGTGTAGGTCTAGTAAAGTAGAATCATTGAAATTACTCTTTACAAAGGTGACTGATTCCCCACACTCTTTAAAAAGAGTGTGTACTCTAAATTCAGCCTCTTCTCCCCTTTCCCTCCCTCTACTAACAGGCCTGCTGCTACTAGTGAACCAGCCATCAGTAATACTCATACGGCACTGCAAAACAAGCACTAGACTTTGGTTTAGTAATCGAACTGCGCTCACAGTAACGGGCACAATTCTGAACCATAGTTTTGTTCTCAGATCCCAGTGTCAGTACAGCTACCAAACTTCCCTTGACACATATTTGTTTAAAGACAAGCTTTTGTGTCTAGAAGTGTCCAATCAGTGGGTGACAATCTTCAATTTAGCTCAGTTGTTTCAAGTGAACATGCAGTGAAATGCTACTAAAGAGTACTGTGAGGTACCTCAAGCAATTCAGCAACTGTTCACTGGGATCAGGTAAAACCTCTCAATGGAAACCTGGCTGTCTGTGGCTCTGGGATTGTCACAGCGGGTCTAGAGTTAACAACACACTAAAAGCCTGCTGTGTCCAGGACAGACTTCTACTTTACTGGCCATTACCCCCTATAAAGACACCACAGCTTACAGGGAACATATTGGCAACCAAGTCTAATGTGATAGTAAGCAAGCCTCTTGCATTATTTTCATAAATAATTGCCCTGCTATAATTATTTGAATAGTAAGAACAGTCATCAGAAACACCTGATGAAATCAAAAGAGCATATTATAAAATCAAAACAGGATCTATTCTCAAAATGTCTTCATAAGAGGCGATGAGAAAATTATCTATGCAGGGACACAAGGTCTCCTGAAGTTGCAATAGAAACTGGTGATGTCATCAAAAGGAGAAGCAAGGGAAATGGGAAAGAAGGGGGGGAAGAGGGTGACAACCACAAAAGTCTAAATATTGACTATATATTTCATCAAACAGGCCTGGACGCTGTCTGCCAAACTCAACCTTCACACCTGTTTGCCTAAACTAAACGCTGTTGATTTTATAGTGCAGTAAAACAATATCCACATATCCTGAGATGCCATATTGCCCATTTTACCATGATATCCCAATCACCCAGTGCATATGGGGTCCTTACTGGAACCAAAGCCATTATCATCATAGTGATGAACCTTCTAACCACCACTACTCCCCAGCCCAGTGAGATTCCTCACCCAGCCCAGTGAAGGAAGGGCCCAGAGGCCCAGAAGCAGCGTCTAGGACTGGGACTGTACCATCAGCCTGCTGCTCCTCCTCATGCTGCTGCTGCCACGTCTGCTGCTGCCTCCTGAGGGTTTTACGTTTGACGTAATCGTGGTCGACCGGAGTGGCCGTGTAAGGTGGTGATGTCAGACCTGCAGCGTTGGAGGGGAGGGAGGCCCCATGAACATCCGCCGCAGCGCACACAGACGACACAGAGCAGTGGGAGTCCTCGTCCATCATGAAGAGGGGCTTCTCCCTGAGGTGAGAGAGAGGGGGACAAAACAAAAGGTTGGACTAGAGTGGGGGAATTTCATGTTTTTCTTTTGATTTGTAGGCGAATCACAGAGCTTGTTTCATAACAAAGAGCATAGATCCCAGGCTAAGGTTGAGGCCCCTCACTTTTCGTGGGACCTGGGCATGCTCTTCTCTTCCCCCCTGGCGAAGGGTCCGGTGGCTGCCTCAGCCAGGATGTTGAAGAAGATCTCGTGCTCCAGGTCCGGTTCCTCAGCCTCCAGCAGCTTTAGGATGGTGGCACACAGACGAAAGTACAGCTGGGGGAGAGAGATGCCAGAGAGTCAAAGGGATTTATTAAGATGAGGTATACTCTCTCTACATATCTATTACTACACAAAAAGGACACTTGCATGTCATTCCTTCTAGATCAGTGTTATTCTAACTTTTTCAGGAGTTTTTTTTTCACCAGAATTTCTGGGGACACCCCCCCCTTCCAAAAATGTCATGACCCCCACCCGACCCCAAATCTAATGACACAACCTTGTAAATAGCCAACTTTCGATTTTTATATGTCAACAAATAACCTTCAATTCATTACAAGTTCAGCTCATATAAAAATGAAAAAAAAATAAAAAAAAATCTAATTATTATTTTTCAAAAACGTTTGTATATTGTCCCATACAATACTCTGAATTGTATTTTTGGGGGTGACCCCGCTGCAGTTCTCCCGCGACCCCGACTTTGAATATCACTGTTCTAGATGAATACAGCAATAAACTGTCTTTTTTTTAAGTGGTTGCTTCATGTGCAAAAGCACAACTGTATGTTATGGCCCAGTGGGGACTGGAGCTAGAAACCCTCCGGTCTGAAGCATGTGTACCTCCAGGGCCTCCATAGCCAAGTCAGGGGGATTGTGGTAGTGTATTTTCCGAGGGTATCTGGCAGCCTCCTCATGCAGATAATGTGCTGCCTGCGTGGGAAGAAAAAGAGAGGAGAGACACACTGCTCAATCTCATCTGATGGGTGTTACACACAATGAAACACTGGTTACCATAGTCAATAACTTGCAATGGTCAGATATCAGCCTTTCACACATATTGCTTAATAAATTGATGACATCGTGTTAGACTTGTTATAACAGAGCAGCAGAACACACTACAAAAGACGAACTGGAAGAAGAGAAAAACAAAACAGAGATACACAGTGATTCGAAGTTATAGAATGGAGCTAAACAATTGAAGGACTGGGTCTGGAGAGGTGAAAGACATACAGACAGAGCTGCATCATCTGACCTCTGACTTCCCAGTTTCCCCATCACTCCCCTTCCACCATACTGGCCTCCATGGACATACCTACTCCTTTGAGCCCTCAGACTCCCCCAGTCTGTACAAATCTAGTCTGCAAGGCAGACCTATGAATCACTTGAGTCCACAGATAGTGTCCCCTGCTGTGCACCTGTTTGTAGAGCTGGACGTATTCCCGGGGTGGCTGCTTTCGTTTCTCCGCTATCTTCCCCAGCATGTAATGGATGAGCCACTCTTCCTCATCACTATCCCCCTCACATCGAGACGCCCCTTGGAAACACTGGGACGACGTCTCCAGCATTGTATCTCTCCTTTCCTCCATCTGAAAAACACACATTAAATCCAATACTGTCAGCAGTGATTTACCTCCCCTCGACAGATCAATTGACTAAACAATTAATTCAGACACATGATGACCGGAACTGACAGGGTGTGACATCATTTAGAGAAGTACAACAGAATACAGTGCCTATGAGTATTCTATACACTGGTCTGTCCACTGCACCTGTTTGACGACCTCAGGGGGCAGCTCGCTCCTCCACTGTTTGACTTGACGCGAGGCGAAGGAGTGGAGGGCATAGGACATGGTGCCGTACTCGATCCACAGAGCCAGGTTGGAGCTGTTGATCTCCAGGGCCCTCTTAAAGCAGTTGAGCACAGCCAGGGAGTGCTTCCAAATGGGGCCATCGCTCTTCAGCTCGTTGGAGTTGAGCTTGTCCTGGATGCGGCTGGCCCTCGCCAGTGCCATGCCAGCCCAGGAGTCAAACCTACAACCATAGAATGAATCATGCCAAGGGAAAATCATCAACATCACACCATTTAGAAATCACCTTGAAGGTAAAAAATAACAACATATATTCATGTTGAGTTGCTTAAAATGTTAATACTAAACTAAAACAACAGAACTATAGCAGCGAACAGAACTGACCTGTTTGGACAAACACAGATGTCATGCATATAGAACTTGATGGCCTTGGACTGCTCCTTGTTCTTGAAGTGGTAGTCAGCCAGGAGGTAGAAGATCTCATTGACCACAGGGGGTGCTGGAGCGCCCCCCTCAGGAAGGCAAGGTACTGGCTCCTAGGTGGGAAGAACCACTGGATGATCTCCTCATGATCTACTATGCTGATAAGGTCAGGTCTGACATCAGTCTTAGAGTTTCAACTAGAATCTTATACATATTAAGTATTCCATTTGTAAACCAGACATATTTGAATGTATAATATGACTTGTACAGTGTCATGACCTATAATGAATGGTCATGATGTGCTTTATAGGCCTAAAGCACTCTCCATGGCAACATGTAAAGCCAGGTTGAAGCAATTAGCATTGGTGACTCATAAATGCCCTGTACTGACCTTCCCAGCCGTGCCCTCGATGTAGGCTGACACCTCATCCATGGTGAGGATGGGAGTGTCACTTCGGGGCACAATGCCAGAGATCCTCTTCAGCAGGTTGGCCAGGTCAGCAGACACCGTGCTCGTCTTGTAGCTGTCAAACTCAGGCAGAGTCTTGGGCTTGAAGTACTGGAACATGAAGAGGGCATTGCTCCACAGGAGTTCCACCTGCACGCCAAAGATAGGCACATTTAGTTTTGATAAGAACATTTTTTGTATTGTACTGTTAAAAAAAAAAATCTATATAATTATTATATTATTTTAACGCATACATACACTATTTTAAAAGGCTAATTGATCATTAGAAACACCTTTTGCAATTATGTTAGCACAGCTGAAAACTGTTGTTCTGATTAAAGAAACAATAAAACTGGCCTTCTTTAGACTAGTTGAGTGTCTGGAGCTTCAGCATTTGTGGGTTCGATTACAGGCACCATACACATGGTTAGCAGATGTTAATGCGAGTGTAGCAAAAAGCTTGTGCTTCTAGTTCCGACCATGGAGTAATATCTAACAAGTAATCTAACAATGTCACAACAACTACCTTATACACACAAGTGTAAAGGAATGAATAAGAATATGTACATAAAAATATATGGATGAGCGATGGCCGAACGGCATAGGCAAGATGCAGTAGATGGTATAGAGTACAGTATATACATACGAGATGAGTAATGTAGGGTATGTAAACATTATATAAAGTGGCATTGTTTGAAGTGGCTAGTGATATATTTATTACATTCCATTTTTAATTATTAAAGTGGCTAGAGATGAGTCAGTATGTTGGCAGCAGCCACTCAATGTTAGTGATGGCTGTTTAACAGTCTGATGGCCCTGAGATAGAAAAACAGCTTCTAACTGAAACCTTGGTGATTCCCTCTAGCATGAGAAGGGACTAACAGCACTGGCTGGTACATTCTTAATCAGATGCAGCCAGATAATCAATCTCATAAAAATTCCCTGAAAGTACACAAATTGCTTACTCATGTCTTGACCCATTCTAGTAGAGTCCTTGGGTCTTATGGCTCGGATGACCAACCAGTAGTTAATTAGTCGGGGATTGCAATCATGAACTAATTAACCTGGTCTCTTAGGAGCAGTCTATTCATCATGCAATTACTGCATATCAGTTACACTACAAGCCAGTACCAGTGTGTAAACAACCTCATGACGGATTGACAGCCACCTAGTAGCCAGTTGAACATATTACATGATCTCACATGATTTAACATGATTTCCATTAGCTTCTCCTCTCTCAAAACAATAGGACAAACCCTGACAGAAATGTGAATGGCATTGAAAGGTAAAGGACAGTCAGTAATATGACATGAAAGGGATACTGTTGGATTCTGGCATTCTGGCTCTGGTTCTACTTACCCAGAGTCAGATGGACTCGTGGACACCATTTTTATTTCCCTGTTTGCAGCGAAAGTAAAACAAGGGCTTGAATGCCAGATCTCACAGTATCCCTGTAAGAGGGCTGGGTGTTTGACCTGTTGAGCAGAGTGCTCCTCTAGATAGCGGGCCTTGCTCTTCTTGCTGGGGTAGGCGTACAGGCAGTAGAAGCACTGCTCCAAGGCCATCTCCAACTCCTCTTTGTAGGGATGGGTGGCCTCCGCTTTAGAGGCAGCTAGCTCTTTCTCCAGAACACAAACCTGAACATGAAGACAACACTAGTAACGTTCTATCCTGATTAAACTATGAAAAATAATTTGAAAGCAATTAGAAACTAATTAAAGCCATATCATAGGTAAACAAAACAGAGGGAATTAACTGAGCTGACAGAGGATGTCCACACAATCGCAGCCCTGCTGACCAACTCACATAGAACTTGAGCAGAGCGCCATCTGACTTGCAGCACCAGGAGCGGCGGCCCAGATACTCGTGGGCCGTGTTGAGCAGCATCAAGGATGAGGGCAGCATGGGGGTGTTAGAGTCTTCTGAAGAGGGTCACGGGAACAAGTCATTTTAGGGCTTCCAACATGGATTTAAACAATCTTCGCAGTTATGAACATGATGTAGTCCACCACCACGTACCTTCATCGTCCCCTACTGATATGTGCTGGCGAAGCAGGCAGTTGAAAGCAGCCTCCTCGTGTTTGATGATGTGGTACAGGAGAATCCAGGGCAGGACCGAGGAGAAATTAGGTTCCTTGGGATCATCTGGGATCACCATGATGCAGTCAATCAGCTGGAGATAAGACACACAACACATTTGAATATGATTTTCTGTTTCCAAACACACTCTGTGTCTACCAGATACATTAGAGTCAGTGTTTCCCCGGTTTCCCCATCTGACCTGGATGAGGTTGTTGGCCAGCCGGGCCATGCTGGTGTAGCGGTTGACGTTGCTCAGGAGTTGAAGGTCCTCTGTGAAGCAGACCTCGATGCCTCCCAGCAGTGTTGTGATGGTGGAGACCCATTCCTCTTTGGCCGAGTGAGAGCTGGCTGGGACAGCGTTGAGCTGCTGCAGGGCTTCGTTCAGGGCCACCTCGGTGCACTCCAGACACTGACGATAGTCCTTCTGCTTCAACAGGGAGTTCTGGAGTACAGATATGCCGAGAAAAGAGGAAAAATGTCATCCATCTAAAAATGGCTCAATGGCTGTCTATTGTACATGGCATCATGCTCATAGAATGTACTGACGTGATAAGCAATAACACTGCGTGTCCTTTTCTACATCGGTAGCACACTGATAAGTAGTGCCATGCCAAACAGAGAAAGGCTTCTTAGAAAAGGAGACTCATAAAAGACACGGAACACAGTACAACTATTGCTGTATGAATCCAGAAGCTAACCTGCAGCAGAAGCAGCTGGGCAGGCCTCTCAGGAACAGAGCTGACAAACTCCAGAGGCTTGACCCGCCCAGAGCCATAGCTGAGGGTGGGCTGCAGCAGCCGCACCACAGACTCATAGTCCCCAGACTCAAACAGACGCTGGATCTCCTCCAGGGACTGACAACGCTCCAGAGACTTCAGCTTCTTATCAATCTGTCAATGACGTTTGGAGAAAGAAACTCAAAGTCACAGGGGACCTACATGCTCTAACGAGATGGTTGGACAAAATAATAGATCACATGTGAGGGCCAAGTGCATGTTATTCAAATAGGGTATTTGTGTGCTAGTTTTACTGGTCACTGACCTCCTCCACTGAGATGGCTGCATCCACACGCAGGTTGGGCAGGTAGATGGTGTACTTGTCCTCCTCTGTGGTCCGTGCGTGACTCTGCAGCATGTCTGTACACACATCATAGCTCTCCAGGGCCTGGTCCATGTCTCCCTGTGAGAAGACAAGCACACAAAACAAGACTTATGTTATGAATCACATCAACAGAAAATGTTGATCAGATTCAATTCAATGACTAAGAAAAATCAATATGTGAGATTTATTGGGAGGGGTCAACTCGGTATGATGCAAAAATCTTTTTTTAAATAAAAATAAAAAAAAATGTAAGCGCTAAGGGAAATATGCAAAAGAAAACATAGGTAAATGAGGTTACAGGATGAATGTTAAGGTTACCTGCAGGGCCAAGAAGCGTGCCTTGAGCCAGTAAACACGTACCACCACGGCCACCCAGTTGTCCTCAAACAAGTACCCCTGTGATGATCCCAAGGCCAGCTGTAACAGGTCCCCTTCAAAGTGCTGCCCTGGGAACTCTGCTTCACACACAACACTGCTCTGGCCCCCACTGCACTTTCTCGGCGACCCTTTACAAAAAGAAAAAGTAAGGAACATACCAGTACGGTTATTCAAAAAGAAGCCAACCAATATGGTTACATCATAAAGGAATACCAAAGTAAAGCGATCTGTTTGACACATACCATTTTTGCCTTTGCTGTGAGACCATTGCTCCAACTGAAGCTCCATACATGATAGGCTCATCAGAAACATTTCCTGCACATGAAACACCAATTACAACTAATTTACAGACAGATTGACAGGTGCAATAGGTGGGATGACAAAACATTGGTACTTCAATTTAAAACACTGTTGATGAAGTAACAAATCAGGAGAGAGTCACAATAGATCCCTGGGCTGTCCCATACCCGTATGTGTTGATTACTGCAGTCGCGGAGCAGAGGGTTGGGCAGTCCGCTACTGTGCTTCCTCCAGCTGTGATACACCTCCAGCACCACTGCAGTCAGCCCCCGAGGCCACTCCTCCATGAACCTCTGACCCACCGCTTTCAGATAGCACATCATCAACTCTAATATCCCACCATTGCTCATATTATTGAGCAGGAAGTTGTGGACATCCTCTTGTTCTGGGGATGAAGAAAGACAATGTCATGTAAATCCTATAAGATGTTTGACATTAATGCATTTGAGTCACGTAGAGGATTGTATAAGACATGTACCTGATTCCATGTATTCAATAGAGTCTAAAAGCATGCCGCTGTTGCCATGGAGCAGCTGGGAGTCCTGCTTAACTTCACACTGAGCTTCCAGGTTACTCAGGCTCTCGTCATCATCCTCAAGGTCAAACTTCTTTAGTCTGAGTGGAACAGGAGAGCCTCATCACCATCCAAAACAATATATTTGCATTGCGTTGTTATTGTTCCCTTGGGGTTCATGACAATACCTGGATGGTAGGTATTTGAAAAGCAGCTCCTGGAAGTCGATCTTCTCCTCCTTCTTGCACTTTGTGTTTCTGACCCGAGCTGAGCGGCGCTTGGCAGTGTCTCCGCTGTCCTCCATTGTGCGTCTCCTCTTAGGGGCCTTCTTCTCCTTCTCCTTCACAGTGAAGGATGTGTCCATAGCTGTGAAGGCACAAATTGATATTTAAACAATACATTAATTATCAGAGCATACAATAAGCCATTCTGACACAATTTGTTTTGTTGTCTAAATGCTTGCAAATCAATGGAATTGACATGCTAAATTAGATGAAAAGAAACAACTGACCAACAGAGGGGGCTGTAGTTGTAATGACCTCTACTGTCTGGCTCTGTGTGATCTGAACCAGAGGGCTGGGCTGGGACAGTGCTGATGGCTCAGGGACAGGAAGTGGAGGCAGGGAGGAGCTGGGGCTGCTGCTGGGGATGGTCTGAATATCACTGACAGGAGGGCAGGGCTCAGGAGGCAAGGCCTGGAGGCAGTTGGGGTCGCGGTACTGGGACAGGTCAATTCTGCGGCCCAGGCTTGGGCGTGGCGGCTCGCAGGTTGTCTGATGTCTGTACATGGCAAGGAGGCTCTCTCCAACATTCTTCCACCTGAGAATCATAACAATGCTAAATGCTTTGTCAATTAAAACAATCCTATCATTAATCAAAGTGAAAAGCAAGGGAGTAAATTGCAAAAAATAAATACATGTTTAAGTATTCACAGCAACTCTGTATCCTGTGAAACTAAACGAGGAGAAGTGGAGGTGCATCCACCTGTCAACAGATAAGATTAAGTGTGAAGACTCACGAGAAACAGCGGATGGGTTGGACTAGGACCAGGTCTGGTTTGGGTTCCCGGGCAGAGAGAGCCTGCCTGCGCCGTCGCAGATCCATCGCCTCCTCCACAATGGCCTGGGTCTCCTCCTCATCCACCTCCACATAGTGAATGGACATGTCACTGCATATGGAGCATGAGGACAAGATCATGACCACATGGACTGCTGTATGACAGCACACATTTAGGATAAGTAAACAGGTAGGTGGAAGGGCTGTACCACTTCAAGAACATTTGCATGGAGTCTCTCTTCAGACAAGGCTGTTCTTCAAAGATCTTCTCCTTCAACACCAGCCCTTTGGTGTAACAATGATCCTTTTCCAGGGCTTTGCAGATGAAATACAAACAGCCTGGAAAACAGTATGATAGATAATTATCCCCTTCATCATTTTTGCACACCTGGACCACCCTTAAACATTGTTTTCAAATCAACAGTTCTAAACAGTAAGAAATATGATAAAAACAATACTGATTAGTTAGTCCTTTGCACAGTGACAGAGGACAGACATACAGAGGAATGACTCACAGCTGTAGTCACTGAGTGTGTAAAGAACAGTTATGAGGTTATCCAGACAGGGCCAGTGGTCTGGGTTACATTGCAGACCCTCCTCAAAGGCATGCCGCGCCAAAGGAATGCGCAACAGTCGCACCGCCACCTGACCAATCTTGTACCACATGTTCACATCTGTGGAATCCAGCATCACAGCCTGCGAGAAAACATATACTGTATATTCAGGTCACATGGACTTGAACAAATGTATTGTGTACACTAAACAACATTTAGTCTCCCGCTAAGATGTTCCTTACCCCTTATTAGTTATATGGTTTACTGATAGGTTACATAACTTATGCTCTCTTTGGATGAGTTTACCTCCAAGTAAAATTCCATGGCTGTCTCCAAATCATCCCGCAGCGCAGCCAAACTAGCCAGGTTTTTGAAGGTAGAGTATTTCAGCATCAGCCCTGGATGCTTAAGACCCACCTTTTGGTCGTCCGAGGGCATTGCCTGTGAGAGGCATGACAACATGTTAAATCATATAAAGGGTTATTGTGCAGGATCATTTCAATAAGACATGCAGTGAAACACATATCGAGTCTCTGAAGGGAATGATACCTCTTTGAGCAATGGGGTTTTGAGGAGTTCATGATAAGCCTTTGCAGACTCCTCAAACTTGTCATGCTTTTGAAGATCTAATGCTTTATGATACAAAGCAAATGCCTCTGCTTCCTGTAGAGGAAAAATAGGGAAATAATTCAGAACAAGCAAATATCTACTTTGAAAGCAAAGTTTACCCAAATGTGGTTGGTGGAATGCGGCTCAGCAAGATTACCACACCTGTGCCTCCTTAGTTCGACTCTTTTTAGTTTTCAGAGGGTCTTCAGACTCATCCGCTGCGGCTGAGGCTGCATTTAGTGCTGCAATCCGGATCTGAATAAAATAAAATATTACATTATTGGCCAAAGACATCAATGTGCAATACAAATGTGAGAATTGATGGTCCTGTGAAAAACTGAACATGTGGTACTGGTACAGTATGACTAGCGATTTGACTACCTGTTCAGGAGAATGTATTGGGCAACTACTTTATCGCTACTACTTTGGAAGTTTTGGCTATTTGTATAGGATTGTTAGGATGTAAAATAAAGAAACAAACCATCTTTGAGTCATGCGCTTACAATGGTCATCAATTCCAACTGTCCAGACCTATAGACAAGATTACAAACACAAATGATATTGGATAAACATTGCTGCAGGAGATGTAAGTTAGCTAACTGTATGTACTGTAACGTTACTCTTTAGTTGAAATCGTTTTTCAAAACAACTGCAGCAATGCTAAGCTAAAGATCAATGTTGAAAATAGAAGTTAATAACATGAAGTGTATAGCTAGCTAGCAAGTGAATGTCAGTGTCAGAAATTATGCTATGTATGTAACGTTAGCTAGCTATCGATCGTCTAGGGCAAAGATAGGAGGCAAGCTGCAAAACACCGATGATAACCCATATCGAATCATAGCTAGCTAACGTTAGTGATACTCTTGTAAAAAAAATAATACTTGACATCACAATCTACCGATAGAAAACTAACCGAGGTGAGGTTTTTGATTTGATTCCAAAAAATATATAGTTAGCTTACTTGCTATCCTTATTCCATCCTGACCCGAATCAGTCTCAGTAGCTAGCTAGCGCGGTACAACTAGCTAGCTAGCTAATAGTCTCGGTGTGCATCACTTGCACATTTTTTGTTACTAGCCACTTACCAATCCTTCCCAATCTCATCATTCCCTGCATTGACCAGACTTGTTCGGTACTTTGACAATCGAACATATATTGGGAGTCTGCATCAATATGATACAATATTATAAAGCCAACTAGCTGTGAGGGTCTTGAAAACTTTGACACTCCTTTGTTGTTGTAAATGCACTAGAGCTCGTTCACTCTGCATGGTGGAATGATCCGATGACTAGTAAAATCGTGGGTTATTGGACAGCTTAATACCGGGTGGGTTCGAAGCGCCAATCATAAGATGTGATATTCAGTTGATTGTCCGCAATTGGTGCACGACTCTGTTCACTTCATTTCGGCCTTTCATTCAGACCCCCCGGCAACCCTTCTTTTAAGTATTCTTGCTAGACTTAGTCTATAATTGAATCTCTGAAATGACTAAATAATAAGAAAATCTTGTCTACAGCCCAATATTATAAAATAAGTGTCATCGCCACTTCGCGTATGCTTTTATGTTATTTTCAATTATTAAACTCCATAATGTCTGTCTGTTATATTTGACAACAAAAATAATAATAAAAATACGATGCCGTGCAAAACCAGTTTACCCAAATATAATATATTCTATTGGCAAAATAGTCGAGTGACCGCTCTAACAATGCAAATAACAAAAATGGAAACCAGGCGGGAGGAGGCGAGATCAGATGGGACCGTTCTAGCCAATGAGAGGGCAGATACGTGTGTGACCAAAGTTGCCGGAATGCCACGTGCGTCCACTTATATCAGTGCATTCATAACAACCCGAAGATTACGAAACTTCTATTCGATCAAATAAGCCTGGTAACAAATTAGCAATTACATTTTTTGTTGACCAAAATCGACGCTTTCATTGACCACTTCGTGGTCTTATTTTCGTGGAAAGATTTGGGGCAGAGTAAACCCTCTCGCTTCGCCCCTTCTGGTTTACCCAATGGCAAAGATACATAAGAGTCAGGTTAGGTTGGGGGCAATGGACATCTTTGTCCATGGTTTACCCATAACATTTATCTCAAACCAGAGTAAAGCATCTTTGATGAATTACAGTAGTGATTTGTATTAGCTGTAAAAACCCTCCATGCTTGATTACCTGTGAACCTGATGTGAGAAATGGCATGGTATATCTACAGAATAATATGAGTACATGTTTTTAGAGAATTTAGACGTTTTTACAAAAATATAATTCACAACACTTAATTTTCTTGATAAGGCTTCCTCTTAGTGGAACTTTAAATATACATCAGTTAGATCTGTGAGCACTTGTATGGTATACCTGGTGCCTAATCAGAATTTTCATGAAAATATCATTACATTCACAACTTTTAATTATCTTCATAAAGCTTTCTCAAGACATGAACTTTAAATAGACATGAGTTAGAGGTTTGAGAGCTGGTATGGCATATTTAGAGTCTGAGTGGCTAGATAGAGGGAAACATCTTTAGATGATTAATTGATTTTCACAAAATATAATTACATTCACAATTTTAAATTGTCTTCAAAAGGCTTCCCGAAGCTGTGACCATTGTGTATAGATTGTTTTGGAGTCTGTGCGAGGTTGCATATCTAGACTAGAGCCTTGTCTGAAAAGCCAGATAAAGGAAAAATGTCGTTGAAAATTCAGGGGATAGCCCAAATGGATTTCAAACCCAGAAACCTGCAACTGTCAGTCCAGTAGTACTGTCACCATAAAGCCTGAACTAAGGGCTACATAAAAATGGTTTTTAATACTGATACAAATGTTGAGCAAAAGCTAAACATACAAAAATGAGGTTCAAAATGAGTCACTGCAGTGATCTGGACACAGTTGTAGGGTAGTGGCAAAATGGTGCAGTGCTGTGTCATTGTTGGCAAAAGTCTTGCTCCCTCAATTGCCAGCGCTGTAGTTTAAAGCCTCTGCAGTCACCTGATGCACTGCTGAGATTTTGTTTGTTTTTAGGGGCTAATGGTAATATTTGCTATTCATCATGTTTCAGAGAGATAGACATGCTTCTCAGCTAAATGTATATTTTGTTTTCTCAGACTGTCCTCATTGCCCTCCGTCTCTCCACTGCTTATCCCCGCCCCTTACATCTCTCTCATTCCCTTCCTTAACAGCTCAGACTTGGCTGGCTGACGCTATCATTGATCCCTGCTGTCAGTGCTCTAAAAAAACGTTTGCGTCACAGTCATTACCAGCTCTATAAAAGATACAGTGATGCAGATTCCACTGTGTCGACCCAGCAACTCTATTACAGTTAGAGCTGCCTGTTTCGCAAGTCATGAGTTCCATTGCTTACGACCCTTACTTTCCCTCCTCTTCCCACAAGAGGAGGGTGATGCTGCGCAGTGGAGGGTATGGAGACAGTGCAGGAGGGATGGCATCCAGGTCGGTGTATTCCAGCCACTCTGCCCCCCTCTCATACCATGGGTCATCCCGACTGCATTACCCAACATACAGCCGTAGCTCCTCCATGCTGCTGTCTACCCCCAGATCTGCTGCCGCTGCTGAACTCGACATCAGCCAGGCGGTGCAGGTGAGCACTGAGTTCAAGGCCGTGCGGACGCAGGAGAAAGCCCAGCTACAGGAGCTGAATGACCGCTTTGCCAGTTTCATTGAGCGCGTCCACGAGCTGGAGCAGCAGAACAAGGTGCTGGATGCTGAACTGCTGATCCTCAGGCAGAGGCATGGCGAGCCCTCCCACCTCAGGTCCCTGTATGAGCACGAGATCCGCCAGCTCCGTGCTGCTGTGGAGGAAGCCCGCGATGAGAAACAGGCTGCCCAGAACCACAGGGACCAGATGGAGGAGGTGCTGCAGAGTCTGCAGGGACGTTATGAAGAGGAGGTAGTGAGCAGGGAAGGGGTAGAGGGGCAACTGATGGATGCCAGGAAAGGGGCGGATGAGGCTGCTTTGGGCCGTGCTGAGCTGGAGAAGAGGACGGAGACGCTGCTGGATGAGCTGGCCTTCCTGAAACGTCTCCACGAGGGGGAGATAGCTGAGCTGCAGGCCCAGGTGCAGTACAATGCCCAGGTGTCCGTGGAGATGGAGGTGGCCAAGCCAGACCTGTCTTCAGCCCTCCGAGACATCCGTGTCCAGTATGAGAAACTGGCACATCGCAACCTCCAGTCAGCCGAGGAATGGTTCCGCAGCAAGGTGAGTGTGATGACAGAAGGCACCGCCCGCAACACAGACAACATTCGCAATGCCAAAGAAGATGCCGGGGAGTACCGCCGCCTGATTCAAACACGGAACCAGGAGATTGAAGCCTGCCGTGATAGGAACCAGTCCCTGGAGAATCAGTTACAGGAGGTAGAGGAGGAACAGAGTGCTGAGATCGCAGCCCTACAGGTCAGTGCCAGAGCAGCATGAATGAAAATCATACAATTTCTCATAAAAAAATGTCACATGTCTGAATATCTGCATTAGACCCTGCTGAGCCTAATCCTTCAGACAAATGTACACAATATTCTACAGAAATGCGGTGTAATGCATCCGTTAAGTCAACAAGGTAAGTTTTGGACTGTAGATTACATGTACAAATAATTTGATAATAATGTGTATTGAAAATATGTCTACAATAGAAAATAGTGCTAAGTTTGTATAGTATTGTTTTAGAGTGCCTCCCTATTACTTAAAATGTTTTTATTTCATAGTTATTCCACAATAAACACTTTATTAATCATGTTACACTGTTAACATAATAAAGCATCTCTCCAAAAACAGGAATCAATTGGCCAGCTGGAGGACGAGTTGAGGACAACCAAGAATGAAATGGCTCAGTACCTGAAGGATTATCAAGACCTCTTGAATGTTAAGATGGCTCTGGACATCGAGATCGCAGCTTACAGGTCTGTGGCTTATAAAATTAGATCAGCATGTTTTGTGCCGTCTCTCATTATCTACATGTTATCTACATATCTACCCTATGTATCTATTATCTTTCCAGGAAGCTGCTTGAAGGGGAGGAGAATCGCTTCAGTGCAGTAGGACCAGGAGCAATGTCCAGTGTCTATTCCCAAAGCCTGTGTGTTGCCCCATCCCGCAACCGCCCCATGTTTTCCATGCAGTCCAGCCTGACCTCTGGTGCCCCCTACCTACGCATGTACAGCTCATCATTCTCCTCTGCAGATGAGATTATAGCTGCTAGTCAAGCACAGCCTGCTGAGTCAAGTCCTCAGGAGGAAGAGGAGGAGGAAGGAGAGAAGGGAGACGAGGAAGCAAAGGAAGAGGATGTTGAGGAAGAGAAAAAAGCAGAAGGTCAGTATTGTCCAGAGTTTAAATTAATGTGCTTTCAAAAAAAAGGAATGAAGGTTTTGAGATGTCAGGTTCTGTATCTGCAGCGGATAGCAACTAATCACACTGTCTCTACCTACAGATGAAAATGGAGATATGAAGGAAGAGGCAGAAGAGGAGGCTAAAGAAAATGGAGACGATGGAGGAGATGAAAACCAAGAAGGTAGAGATGGAGAGGAGGATGGAGCCAATTAAACAGAAGAAGGGCATGATAAGGGAGAAGAGGATGAAAGCTAAAAGGAAGTAGAAGTGGCAGAGGAAAAAGAGAAGCCAAAGGACAAAAATATTTAAATCAAGATTCTGATGAATGACACATTGATTGTCCCATATTGAGGTGCTCTACAAAACGATCCATTAGTTCAGTACAATCAATCAGGAAACCATTGTATACAGCAGAGGCCTTTATGTTTGTGTGCAAAGAGGTAGTATGGCTGTACACTGAGTGAAGCAAAACATGACAGTGTATGCATGTGTGTGCCAGCAAGGCGATAAATAATAAAAAGCAAATACCTGTATATGCAATAAATAAATGCAATATGAGTGCTCTATGGGTGAGAGAAATGAGAAAGAATGTGTGGAGTTTTGTGAGCAAATACTGTATTGTATTAGCCTAAGAAATATTTGTTTGAAAAACCTATGTGCATTTCTGTCACCACAATATGCATATAAGAACACCACTGTGTTCAATATACTTGATTTTCAATGCCTTAGACATATTCTTAGTGGGATCAATGATGTACTGTACTGAACACAAATAAAGTCTTAAAACATGTCCATCTGAATACATCCATTTCTGGTATTATTGCACTATTGAATTCACTCATGAAGTAGCTACTCATTTTCCTGACTATCCGGATGAGTCAGCAATAAGAGTTTGGAAATGGATATGCCTAGTCAGTTGAACAATGAATGCCTTCAACTGAAATGTGTATTCTGAATTTCTCTCTCTGGATCAGAGAGGTGCAGGGGGCTGCCTTAATCGTCTATGCCTTTGGCACCCAGGGAATAGTAGGTTAACTGCCTTGCTCAGGGGCAGAACAACAGATTTTTACCTTGTCAGCTCGGTGATTTACAATCCAGCAACCTTTCAGTTAGTGGCCCAACACTAACCACTACGCTACCTGCCGGAGTGTATAGATAATAGCATTGGTGATTCAGGATGTTCTTTTAGATTACAAGGAGAGTATTAGAATAACTGTTTCCTTTTTAGGTTGGTTGATAGATTATGTCATTCCTCAATAATATACGTACTACCTGTATGTCTCATGAGAAACACCCTCTTAGGTGGCCCTTTGACAAACACTGAACAAACTTTTCGAAATTGCTGATAGTTTCCCCACCTTGGTAGATTTTAAAATGATAAAGAATAGCTGAGAAGCAAACACATTTTTTCATTAATTTTTTCAAATCGACCAGAAATCAGTGATTGAGAGAACTTTCACATACATCAACTCACATTTAAGATGTTATTAATATTAATCCTCTGGGTGTTCTTCTGTTTTTCTAAATACATTGAACCGTCTTCAGTAGAGAACAGGAACCCTGTGTGTGTGTGTCTCATAAGTCAGAAGGTCCTTTCTGTCCCATTATCCCCTTTGTGTGATCAGTGAGCTGACATTAGTGTTTTTCGTGCTGGCTCACTCTCCTTCACATCACTGGCCATAAATTAGAATCTTTACGATTTAGTTAGCTTGCTGCTGCACCAAAGGATCTGGCCAAATGCCTTCCGATGGAGGATGCCAGCAGAAAGCAATTCCCATTAGAGAAACACATGAGGAAAGTTTCACATTAAACCTGGACAGCGGATGGTCTGTTTTATTCAATACACTCTTTTTGCACTACACTGGTGGCGGAAATGGACAGCCGTTCATACACATGCAGGAACATTGCGTACATACTGTGGGCTATGTGTGACTTGTTGCTATTCGTATCAATTTGAATTTTGTGGATGTATATCCCCAACAAGGAGAACACTTGTTCTTCCAAGGATATAAGTTTTACTTGACAGGGATGCAGAGAGAATGGCTTAATTACTGCAGTGGCTGAAGTTTCCCATACATGGCATAACTCACACTATATACAGCACATCAATGTAGGGTAACAATTGGACTACAGATGCAGCAGGGCTCGGAAAATATAACTTGGCAGTAGAATTAAGGAAAAACACCTTCAACAAAGCACTATATTATAGTCATATTTCACCTTATTAGAAAGCCAACGCCCCAAACTCTGCAGCTGCCACCTCCCTCTTTTCCCCTTCTCTATTTTCCCTGTCCTCAGCTCACCCCATCCTCTGCAGCTCCTCCCTCCATCCCTCCCTTTTTTCCTCCAACAAAGGAGAGGGCGTTGCAATGAGCAAATGAGGAGACTGCATGTGTATCAAACTGATACCAGCACAGATTCTCTATATAGAAAAGACAACAAAAAGGGAAGTTAAGAAGTTGGGCTCAACTTGTTGTTTTTGAAACTCATTTTAAAGCAACCAGGGTTGCCATGAGGGAAATGTACCTCAGCAAACATAAGTCAAAACACCACCTGATTCTCTGTTGGGAAAACAATGTTAATGTCAAGTGTTGTATTGTGTCTATACAGTAAAAAAAAAAAAAAATAAGGAAACCAAAGCCCATTCTACTGTATGTCATACAAAAGGTCTGTAGGTCATATTGTACAAAAGACACAAGTGAAATGTATGTTGCTGGGATCTTATGGACATTCATTGTCATTCACAAAATGGGCTTGAGAGGACTGTGCAAGTCCTCGCAACTGATCTGCTTCCCTCTTGCGGAGCAACAAAGTATTAGGAGGGGGTTGTCCACCTCCCCCCCCCCTTGAGGCCTTCCAATAATGAAAACATGGCATTTTGGGTATATGAGAAATAGACAGCATTCAAGTTACCTATAAGAAAAACATCTATTTTTTGTACATATCACATATATTTTGTTGGATTTTGAAGTTTAAGTAAGTAACACCAACCTTGTGGATGATCATTTGGGTCAAAAGCATGGAAAATGCTCTAAACATGTGGGGTACCTCTCCTGTACTTGATGATTGGACACATTGAACCCCCACACCTAGACAATGTAAATACTACAACTTAAAGAATATTCCCCCAAAATACCTCATTCACCTTAGTTGACGAAGCCATTTGCTAACATTAATGTATTTCAATACATGTTGACAAATTTACCGACCTGATGACCTTTAGGAAATGGACCAGTCGATAGTGCTGGTGAAATGTTGCTGTGTCCAGGGTTTCTGTGATGCCAGGGAAACCCTGAGTGATCAGCTGCCCATCAAAGTCCTGCAAATCACTGGAGCAACAGAACTAAATGCCCTTGAGAAATGTCTCCAGCCCTATCCCTCAGCTTTTTACCAAAACGGGTGGGGAGGGAGCATTGTTATTGTTTCAATTGCTGATTGCCACTTTAAAGAAGTAGACCCTGTCATGGTCATGAGGTGGGCATCTACTCCATCCTGAGGAAGCCCCTTCCAACCCTGCTGCACTACTCCTGGGGTTGTCTCAGCGAAGTCTGCCTCTGCGGTTGTCACTGGGCACCCTCCTCACCCAATCAAAGACAGTGTCAAAGGAACCCTCACACTGGCCTGAAAGAAGAGACAAATGGGTGTTACATAGTGTGTTTTGTATTCTCCCAGTATACTCCCAGTACACATTACCTATGACCTTGTATGGCCTTTCGGTCCTCCCAACCCATCTCCATAAGGCTGTCATTGGGGTACAGAGAGTGCATCACAGAGTCAGGGGAAGAGAAGTGGGGCAGTCTCAGTACATGTCCTGTCTCATGCAGCAAAACCTGCATTTAAAACAAAAAGCTAAACATTCTGAATTTCACATCACACTGAGAAACAAATGTGTGCCACGTTGAATGTGTATAGCCTACTGTACCAACAGCCGATTGACCCCATGGTTGGATGGAAAAACACTGTAGACTTCATCATCATCCAGGTGGATCTGTCCTGGCTGGGCTGTATGTGCAACTTCTCCTCCTGTTCCATTGAACAACAAAGGACAGCCTAGGTGATGTCCTGAAGACGGAGGGTCAGAAACACAAAAACACACAGACCAAAGGGAGGCTGGTCTGAGCCATAGAGATAGATAGAAGACTCATGGATATAACGTTTTAACATGGACATTGCGTGCTTCCACCATTTTGAAGTAGTCGACTGGGTGGGGATTCCTATGAGTTGGGAGCAATCAGCCAATGAAGAAGAAAAATTGAGTACTTTAAACTAGAGATAGACGCAATGGCGCTGCCCATGTGTCACAGACGCTATAATGGCACAGATACAAAGATGAGTAATCTGTCTATCGCTATGTTCTGAGCACATCTCTCACAGGAAGGAAGAAAATAGAAAAAGTAGATTCAATATGTAAGCACTATGGAATACAATAAACTTGGGGAACACCAACGGCTATGCATCATACAGTAAAATTCAGAGCGTGTCTGTAAAACCTGTGCCAAAGCCCAGGAGGAAATACATCTCTGCCCCAGGAGAAGTAGGATCCTCCTGAAAAGAGGCTCCCGAGTGGGGTAGGCCGTCATTGTAAATAAGAATTTGTTCTTCAATGGCTTTCCTAGTTAAATAAATGTTCAATAAAAAAGGAGAGTGGAGCTACCTCAGCCCATCGCTGGAGGGCCAAAGCAATCACTTTCCCCTGTTGGACAGGCAGGTGAAAGCCTCTGATAGCAGGTGATACCTGAGCCTGCGTTTGGCATAGCCCAGCCTGGGCATGGGGCCCAGGGATCCACCTGAACCCTGAGTGCACTTCTGTCACTGGGACCTGAAAACATGATATGGGCTTGAACCCACAGCTGGATCCTCACTACTCATATGTATTTTAGCCTCCTTGGTCCACAGGAGAGGTGCTGAAACATCCTTGGGAGAAGGGATCATATTAGGGATCACTGGTGAACTCATGGTCTTATCTTGGAACAGATGGTTGGAGGACAAGAGTTGATTATGATCGTCTTCTGATGCAGATGCTGTAGTCCGCTACCTTGTTGACGAGTAAGGAACAGACAGTGTTTATAGCTCAGGCAGACTTTACATCCCAGCAGCAATATCTTGCGATTAGGCCTGTGATAAGAAAAGAGAAGGGAAAATAGAATTCTTAATATACAATGAGTGTACAAAACATTAAGAACTCCTGCTCTTTCCATGACATAGGCTGACCAGTTGAATCCAGGTGAAAGCTATGATCCATTATTGATGTCACTTGTTAAATCCACTTCAATTAGTGTAGATGAAAGGGATGAGACAAATTAAAGGATGATTTTTGAACCTTGCGATAATTGAAACATGGTATGTGTATATGTGCCATTCGGATGGTGAATGGGCAAGAGAAAAGATTTAAGAGCCTTTGAACGGGGTATGGTGGTATGTCCCAAGCACACCGTTTTGTGTCAAGAACTGCAATGCTGGTGTGTTTTTCAGGCTCAGCAGTTTCCCGTGTTCCTAATGTTTGGAATGCTCAGTATATACTGTAGTTACACATTACCAAAATCCACATAAATCCATTTGGTAGACTAAATATGAAAACACCAATAGTTAAGTACTATTTATCTCTATTTGACCCATATGTCAAAATAAACATGTAAAATTCAATAAGTAAAATATGAATGTCAAGTTAGTGTTGGTTTACCACATGTAAGCCAGTCTGAGGCAGAGCGGCGAAGACCCCACCATACGGAAATGAAGAGAGGAATGATAGACTAGCCAGTAGAGATAATCCTCCCAACCCCATCTCTCTGGGCTCCTATAAGGCTGTTTACTCTCTTCCAGCTCTGTCTTTCACTTGAGACCACAAGACAATGAAAGTGATTGTTCTTTAAGCCCTACAATCCTGGCAGTAACTATACTTGTACACCTGTTTCTGTTAACATTGTACCACCAAAGCACCATAGATAGGGTACAGTACTCACCGTTCAATCTGTTTACCCCTGTCTCTGATAACCATAAAGGTTGTCTTGTTGTTCGGGATGACAGAAAAAGAGTCTGTTCACAGTCATGCTTTCTCTCAAGGAGTTTTTAATAAAAGCAGGCCTGGCGTGTGATGCAATCCAATCTAAACTAGAGCACTGGGTGAGAAGTGGAGGGTACAGGCAGTTTTTCTAATCAGAGCCTGACTTAAGTGAGGAATGGACACACATCCCTGTCTGCTTAACTGATTCATCGACCTACACCTTTTCGACTCAACCTGAGATGCCAGTACATATCATGCTTACATAATGCTTACAATAAGCTTACCCCTGAGTTGGTAGAATGTTCCGTAAACAATTATACACAATGCCCTATTGAGCCGGAATCTGTCTCTCATAAGCTTATTGTGATTATGAATATGACCTCATAATACCATGACTCAAGCACAATCATAAAATCGGAATAAGAGGTATCCGTTTCATAATAGTTGTAAATCCACTTGCTGTCACATGATGGCAATATTGTCTTCCTTATTCACAGCTTGTGGAATTCCTTTTCATTTGAATGGTCTCTGGTATGTCTGTTATGTCCATCTTTAGATAAATGAGACCAAAGCGCAGCGTGGAAAGTGTTCATGATTTCTAATACTGAACTCCGACAAAACAACAAAATACAAAACCGAACGTGAAGTTCTGCAGGGCTAGATAGCAACTATGCAAAAACAAGATCCCACAATCTAAGGTGGGAAAAGGGCTGCCTAAGTATGATCCCCAATCAGAGACAACGATAGACAGCTGCCTCTGATTGGGAACCATACCGGGCCAACAAAGAAATAGAAAAACTAGAATGCCCACTCAAATCACACACCGACCTAACCAAATAGAGAAATAAAAAGGCTCTCTAAGGTCAGGGCGTGACAATGTCAAAGGATCTTTTTTATATAAATAAATTAAAGGATTCCACTTCTGTTTGTGATTATATTTGTAGAAATGTTTTACATGGCAAAAGTGTACACCTGAATATTACTACAGATCTGCAGATCTAGCCTAGTTGTTTACACTATGCAAAGTAAGGCCTACTCTGAATTTAGAAATGGGCTTTGATTCATTGCTAGTCCAATACATCTGCCTGAATCCAACATGACCTTCTGCTGGCTCACTGTATTTGTGATGCACATTGGGATGTTCCTGTGCATTTTTAAGAATACACAAATCACTCAACCAAAAATGCTCAGATCCAACAAAACTGTGTCAAATTATTCAAAAGAACTTAAGTACATAAACCGTCAGTGGTCCAGTATTTTAATCGCTTAGATGAGGCAGCTTAGTAAAGCAAAACAGACAATGAACAAGTCAAACAAAGAGAACTATTGGTCACACTTTACAATAAGGGAAGGTGTACAGTGTAATTACAGTGTAGGTACGTTAGCTGATTTGTGTAACTGCATGTTGACATTTTTATATGCAATAGATTTGTAACAACAAACTTCTCTTCCCCTCCCTTAGTCCAGTCACTCTGTCCCCAGTGGAGTTGTCTGGCATTGACAGGGGATACAGCACCATGGCTCCCTCACCTCTCTCATCTAGAACCTCTTACATGGGGCTTGTGAGAGAGCTGAACATTTCTGTAGATTTAGATGTATTATTTTAATCCATGCAGGTCTAAAGCACTCTCTCTCTTTTAATTGTATTCAGCCACATAAATCATGCAGCACAACAGTATATTCTGCAAAAAATGTCCATACTCATTTCCCAAGCAAAACAAAAATACATTAATTGTAGCTAAACCTCCTCTCGACACCGAATAATTGTTTAAGATTAGTTCTACTCAGTTTTCCTCTGTTGTGATTTTAACTGCAAATCCTTTTGTATTGTGCATGCCACAAACATGCATAGCAGTTGTAAGTGCTATGTAAATATGTACCAGAAACTGTAGCAATAATTCCAAGGGCTGACTACTCATGCCATCTGCAGTTACCCTGCTGTTTCCATGGGAATATGACATTTTGGCAAAACCCAAATAATGTTTAATGCTTAAAACCTAATAGCAATTGCACAGAATACACAGAGAAATCACAATCCAAATAGTGAGAGCTAAATCAATCTGTCAAGGGGAACAGCAAAGTAAATGGATGGCTAATGGTTATTGACAGCAACATTTGGTTGTTCTGTTAAGTGCTATCAGCAACACATGATGTGAAGACAAATGGCTAAGTAGAATAACAGGCCTGATCCACTAAGCAGCTGCAGATGGCTTCATTGGGTGGAGAGGGGGAGGGTGTGGCATCTCTGCCCATTGTCATAAATAAAATATCATAATGAATGCATGCATTGATGCAAACATACATAATGCATGAATGGTAACCTCACACAGACTCATTCTCTAAAATATAAACAGTGTGAACCTGATGATGATAGAGCAGGCTACTGTTACAAACACACATACCACACCCTCTGTCAGTGTCCACTAAAGACTGTGCAGTATGATAATGAGTGGATTCCTCACATTGCCGACCCTGAGGAACATAAAACAGTTAATTGTTGAATCACGTCAAATCAAAACGTTTTTATACTTCTAGTTGTGGCAATTACATCTTCTGTCATGTGCCCATACAGTTTGCTTTTGCACCATGTACTCATGGTGAAAGGTAGCCCACTGTACACTAGCCTACTAGACAGTGTAGTGTAGGTTACTCTTATCACTTATTTGAAGTATGGTTGTGTTACATTGTTCTTATTGACATTGTTGGCATATTGGCACAATTTGGTAATTGAATGACCGTTTTACGCAAATTACGCATCCCTATACGGCAACGCTCCGCTGCTGGATTCAATTGCATAGCGTCCTAGATTTCGCCCCTCCCCCCTTTGAAGTCATGATGGCGGAACTGTAGTGTTTAGGACTAGAAAAGTATTATCTGCCCAGCAGTTCACTTATTTATTTATTTATTTATCTATCATTTCCCCACAATGACCCGCTGGATTCCAACAAAAAAAGAGAAATATGGCGTTGGTAAGTTAGACAATTATATCGTCTTATTTACAATAGGGCTGTTTTCACACAGCAGTTTTAATTATTTAGCTAGTTGGCCAAGCCTATTAAACTTGGAAGTTATGTAGGAAGCTTTAGGAAAGGTCGAAGTTAAGCTACCTGGAATTAGTCACACATGTTGGCTGTATAGGGATCACTGAAAGAAAGTGAATGTTGGATAGATATTAATACGTTTCGTCAGCGTGTGCGCCTTATGTCCATACAGTAGCAATCCGTAAATCAAGAGGTTCGACTCTAAAGTGATTTAGAGCCATACTACACGTTGTGTGTAAACGTTTGTGTGATAACCAGGTGAAACGTTCTTGCGGCCCATATACTGTAGAAATTGTGTAATTAATCTATTACTAGACATTTCAGATATCATGAAAATACCAAGTCACATAGCCTACTACATGAGTCACTTCAGTTAGGGCATGATGTGTGTGTGTGTGTGGATACACGCCCTCAAGGTAAAGCAAAGCGAATGGGGAACCGTTTCAGCGAGTATGTTGACGTCAGTACACTGTAATAGAGCAGTTTATTGGTACCTGCAAGGTTCTTTGGTTGATGTTTTCACTGTTATCAAGCAGTAAAGCCTTTCATAGATTCTTATCAAAACATAGTTGAGTGAAAATGTATCAAAAGTTATCACCTAGTTGGTTTTCCTCCATTGTTTACAAAACATTAAGATGTGTAAATATAATAGGCATACAGATATCTGTATTCAGCAGGACAGAAAATAACCATAATCTCGTAGAATGATTTAGATCTCATCATGTATGTTCATTTTGTTCTTACTCTTATTTGGGTTTTTAACTTTGTTTGTATTGGTATAATTCTAAAAACAACTATATTCTAGTAAGGAATGCCCTTTACTCGGCTTGCTAGCACCAAAAGTAACATACCTCTGTGGAAGTTCCTGTTCATATTTTGTTGTTTTCTAACAACCACAGACAGAGGTGTCATTTTCTCAGGGTTACAGAAGTCATAGTTTTTCTTGTTGTTATATTATATTTTTGTTTCTATCTTCTCAATTTTGAATATGACAGATGACTCCATGTAACTGCTGATTGGTTTATTCTTATTTGGGTAGAGTTTGAAACAGACACTACCTTTAGTTATGTTTGTGAAATGCTGATCGAAGCAGAACATCCTTGAAGCTTGTTATGTGTCCATTGCTGCTAAGCCCTAGTAAAAAAAAAGAAAGAAGTCAAACCACTCACTCATGGACTAATGTCTGTGATAGTGTAGAGGGTGTTATTGCAAAAATAGAAGTACAAAATTGACACTTTATTGATATAAATGCATACATACATTTCATCATCACTCATCAGCGCACACATGTATTTCAATCTTTGACTAGGTCAGAGAGAGCTGGTAGGATTTTGATGAGTTTTTGTGTTGTTCATCTAATACAGGGATGGGCAAGTTTGATGGGGGTGGGGGCCACAAAATGTTTTGAACTCATCATAAGGGTCACAGTTGCTCGCGGGTCTGTGTACTCACATCCATCCCCCCAACCAGTAATTCAACCATGAAAACAAGTTTAGATAGCTGGCCACTAAACTAAGTTACCGATCTAAAAATATTTAGCTGACATGGGCTAATTGACCAACTATCAGTGACTGACATAACAAGAGAAAAACTGCTGATGCACTACCACATTTCGAAATTGAACCTTGTGTATTCTACTATTCTAACTCACACCAGTAAGTTGAGTAAAAAAAAATATATATATCAGAGGGCCATCCCTGATCTATAACCTACCAGCCAGAGATGTCACAGGTTGAAGTGCACAACATTGTGAAGGAGCTGCACTAGTGAACCATACTAAGGCACAGACAGTAGCACTTGAGCAGTGACAGTATTGCTGCATCACAACACGCTTGGTTTGATTATTTTCACTGGCATCGCTGTTGCCAGCCTGGCCATGGACACAGTCAAAACTGTGTCAAGTTGGTGAAACGGGCCATTGTCACTATCTGCGTGACAAGAGGGAGATGTCATTTCTTTGTTTTTTTTATATAAAGGCTATTGTTTCTGAGTTGGCAGAGGGAGTTTTAACTATGAATAAGGAAATGGTTTGATGAGGTTTGATGTCATGATGAATTCTATTATTTGCATCCTCTATAGGACTGAATGGCACCCGGGCAATTCCACTGTTACTGTGCTCAGACACTTTAAATGTATGCCAAACAAAAAACATTGATTTCAAAGTTTAACAAACCATACAACTCTATGCACAAGGACTATTTTTAACAATTTACACTGACATTGTTACAAAAACACATTTACTAGAAGAACTGTGCAGATGCTAAGTTTGCTAACATAATCTCAGTAAAATCTCCCTCATGTTTTTTAATGTGACCATGTTTTCTGCTCCTATTAAATGGAAACTCCACCCCAAAACAACACTTTTGTATTTGTTTCATTAGTCCATTGTTGATATAGTCCCAAAATATTTTGCTTGTCAGCAATCACGTTTTCAAGATATATACTTGATCGCTGACATGCAAAACATTTTGGGACTATATCAACAATGGACTAACGAAACAAATACCAAAAGATAGTTTTGGGGTGTAGTTTTCCTTTAAGATTCAAAGGTGTCTGCAGAAAGAACAGGGTGTCAGCTATGACATGACACCATGAGTTTGAAAAAAAAATATTTTGGTTTCTGAACTACAGTAAGTGAAGTGGGTTTACATCCGGTAACAGAATTGTGGTAATGGATTTTCATCATGGGTCCCTGATCTGTACTACACAGAAATGCATAATTATGGAAATGAATGTCATTCTCTTCATAGTGATATATCCTAAATAGGTACACAAAGGTGGAAATATGCAATATCCTAATTTGCATATGTGGGTATTATTCTACCCACTGGCTATTTTTCTAATGAGCTCCGCCACCAAACAAGACCAAATTTGGTTGGTCCTGACCAAATCTTAACCAATCGTAGACATCGATGTTTCACAAGTTTGGACTTCAAAGAATAGCACAGTAGAGTACAGTAAAGTAGAGTATAGTTAAGTATAGTAGAGTAGAGTACATTATAGTGTACTCAACTCTAGTGTGATCTACTGTCTACAGTACTTAACTCTACTCTACTCTAAATTACAGGACTGTGCTGCACTGTACTGAACTATACTCTACTTGTCTTTACTGTACTGAACTATACTCTACTTGTCTTTACTGTACTGTACTGAACTATAATCTACTTCTCTTTACTGTACTGTACTGAGCTATACTCTACTTCTCTTTACTGTACTGAACTATACTCTACTTCTCTTTACTGTACTGTACTTTAATGTACTGTTCTGTAATGAACTATACTCTACTTTTATTTACTGTACTTTACTGTACTGTACTATGCTGTACAAACTTGTAAACATAGACGTCTATGATTGGTTCAGATTTCGGCCGGACCAAATCTGAACCATTCATGGACATCTATGTTTGGTTCAAATGAAGGCCGGTCCAGATGTCTGTGGATGTTGAAATCAGGGCAAGTCCGGACCAAAAACCGACGTCTGTGGATGTTGAAATCAAGGCCAGGGTGGACTGATCAAATTTGAACTTCAACATCAATGGACGTCCAGTGTCAATCGGTGCTCACTGGGTGAGGATGCTGGTTACAGTAAATGTAAAGAGAGGGGGCTCATGAGTAGGTGTCAGTAAGAGCCGAGAGAAGTGACATTAATTGGAAAAAGAAAGAAAAGAGGGGGAGAGAGAGAGCGAAGGGCTGTCCAGACTTTTCACACTAATGCTTTGACCACCAGACACAGAAAGAGAAAGATAACAGTTATCAGCTGAACATAACAGTATGCTAGTGGAAGGGAGGACAGTAGCAGGTGACCCAACTGTGGTTTGTGACTATTATGAGTTCACATTGTAGCCAATTCAATTGCATAAATTACGTTAACGATTGTTATGAAATTCTGTTACCGATTTGGAAAGAGACTTTTTAGTTTTAATCACTTCATAATTCATAAACAAAATTGATATCAGTAAAAACCCTATAACTAATTGATAGGTCTACCTTTACTTGTTACTTCTTTGAACTTCCATTGTCCTCCCTCCTCACACGGAGATAAAATAGAAAATAGAAAACAAATATGTGAGTTTTTGGCAACACATTTTTAAAATGTATTTTTTATTAAAATTTTACCCCCTTTTCTCCCCAATTTTGTGGTATCCAATTGTTAGTAATTACTATCTTGTCTCATCACTACAACTCCCGTACGGGCTCGGGAGAGACAAAGGTCGAAAGCCACGCGTCCTCCGAAACACAACCCAACCAAGCCGCACTGCTTCTTAACACAGCGCTCATCCAACCCGGAAGCCAGCCGCACCAATGTGTCGGAGGAAACACCGTGCACCTGGCTACCTTGGTTAGCGCGCACAGCGCCCGGCCCGCCACAGTGACCAGTCGCTGGTGCGCGATGAGACAAGGATATCCCTACCGGCCAAACCCTCCCTAACCCGGATGATGCTAGGCCAATTGTGCGTCGCCCCACGGAACTCCCGGTCGCGGCCAGCTGCGACAGAGCCTGGGCGCGAACCCAGAGTCTCTGGTGGCACAGCTAGCGCTGCGATGAAGTGCGCCACCCGGGAGGCCCCGGTAACATAATTTTAAGGCACAGGGCAATGTTTCATAAACATATTATTGCAAACTAAATATCAGTGTTGATATTAGTTGGCAGGGATCTTTACTTCAACATTATTGTGTTTTCATGTATTTCTAATACCCTTTTCCATCTGTTTGACAAGAAATCAAAGCTTTTGTTTATTCCTCATTTTTAGGATGGGAAATGGTTGAAAAATGCATTCAGTGTTCAGTATTCAGACCCCTTGACTTTTTCCACATTTTGTTATGTTACAGCCTTGTTTTACATTTGATTAAATTAAACATTTTCCTCATCAATCTACACACAATACCTCATAATGACAAAATGAAAACAGGTTTTTAGAAATGATCACAAATGTATAAAAAACAGAAATATCTTATTTACATAAGTATTCAGACCCTTTGCTATGAGACTCAAAATTGAGCTCAGGTGCATTCTGTTTCCATTGATCATACTTGAAAAGTTTCTACAACTTGATTGGAGTCCACCTGTGGTAAATTCAATTGATTGGACATGATTTGGAAAGTCATACACCTGTCTATATAAGGTCCCACAGTTGACAGTGCATGTTAGAGCAAAAACCAAGCTATGATGTCGAAGGAATTATCTGTAGAGCTCCGAGACAGGTTTATATTGAGGCACAGATCTGGGGAAGGGTACCAAAATATTTCTGCAGCTTTGACGGTCCCCAAGAACACAGTGGTCTTCATCATTCTTAAATAAAATACGTTTGGAACCACCAGGACTCTTCCTAGAGCTGGCCGCCCAGTCAAATTGAGCAATCGGGGGAGAAGGGCCTTGGTCAAGGAGGTGACCAAGAACCCGATGTTCACTCTGAGAGAGCTCCAGAGTTGCTCTGTGGAGATCATTTTTGCAGCACTACACCAATCAGGCCTTTATGGTGAAGTGGCCAGACAGAAGCCATTCCTCAGTAAAAGGCACATGACAGCCCACTTGGAGTTTGCCAAAAGCCACCTAAAGACTCTCAGACCATGAGTAACAAGATTCTCTGGTCTGATGAAACCAAAATTGACGTCATTGGCCTGAATGCAAAGCATCACGTCTAGAGGAAAGCTGTCATCATCTCTACTGTGAAGCATGGTGGTGGCAGCATCTTGCTGTGGGGATATTTTTCAGCGGCAGGGACTGGGAGACTTGTCAGGATCGAGGGAAAGATGAACGGAGCAAAGTACAGAGAGATCCTTGATGAAAACCTTCTCCAGTGCGCTCAGGACCTCAGACTGGGGCGAAGGTTCACCTTCCAACAGGACAACGACCGTAAGCAAACAGACAAGACAATGCAGGAGTGGCTTTGGGAATGTCCTTGAGTGGCCCAGCCAGAGCCTGGACTTGAAATCGATCGAACATCTCTGGAGGGACCTGAAAATGGCAGCGGAATAAATGGCAGCCGTTTAAAAAAACACTCTAACCACTAGGCTACCTGCCGCCCCACGGGTGCCTAACCAATTGTGCTATTATGTGTTTTTTTGTGTTTAAAAAAAAAAAACGTATTTTGTACATAATGTTTCTGCCACCGAATCTTACGGCAAAAAAATAGCTTCTGGATATCAGGACAGCGATCACTCACCTCGGATTAGATTAAGATTTTTTCTTCAACAAGCAGGACGCACAGGATGTACGTCAGACACCCAACAAGTCCAAAATCCCCGTCATTGGCAAGAGAAAGAGACGCAGGTATAGAGGACACAGGGCGGGCATGGGACTTTAATGCAGGGAAACTTGAATAAGTTTTACCTCATTTCTATCAGCATCTTAAATGTGCAACCAGAGGGGAAAAATACTTGATCACCTTTACACCACACAAAAGAGACTGGTACAATGCTCTCACTTGCCCTCGATTTGGCAAATCTGACCATAATTCTATTTCCCTGATTCCTGCTTACAAGCAAAAATGAAAGTAGGAAGCACCAGTGACTCGGCCTATAAAAACGTGGCCAGATAAAGCAGATGCTAAACTACAGGACTGTTTTGCTAGCACAGACTGGAATATGATCTGGGATTCTTCCAATGGCATTGAGGAGTACACCACATCAGTCACTGGCTTTATCAATAAGAGCATCAAGGTCGTCGTTCCCACAGTGACTGTACGTACATACCCCAATTTATTTAACACTTTTTTGGTTACTACATGATTCCATATGTGCTATTTCATACTTAAAACAAATCAATGTTAAACAAATCAAAATATATTTTATATTTGAGATTATTCAAATTAGCCACCCTTTGCCTTGATGACAGCTTTGTACATTCTTGGCATTCTCTCAACCAGCTTCATGAGGTAGTCACCTGGAATGCATTTCAATGAACAGGTATGCCTTTAAGACATGAAGTTCAGTCAATCCGGAAAATGTCAAGAAATTTGAACTTTTCTTGAAGTGCAGTCGCAAAAACCATCAAGCGCTATGACGAAACTGGCTTTCATGAGGACCGCCACAGGAAAGGAAGACCCAGAGTTACCTCTGCTGCAGAGGATACGTTCATGAGTTTCCAGCCTCAGAAATTGCAGCCCAAATAAATGCTTCACAGAGTTCAAGAAACAGACACATCTCAACATCAACTGTTCAGAGGACACCAATAATAAGAATATATTTGCTTGAACCAAGAAACACAAGCAATGGACATTAGACCGGTGGAAATCTGTCTTTTGGTCTGATGAGTCCAAATTTGAGATTTTTGGTTCCAACCACTGTGTCTTTGTGAGGTGCAGAATAGGTGAATGGATGATCTCCACATGTGTGGTTCCCACCGTGAAGCATTGAGTAGGTGTAATGGTGTTGGGGTGATTTGCTGGTGACACTGTCAGTGATTTATTTAGAATTCAAGGCACACTTAACCAGCATGGCTACAACATCATTCTGCAGCGATACGCCATCCCATCTGGTTTGCGCTTAGTGGGACTATAATTTGTTTTTCAACAGGACAATGACCCCACACACCTCCAGGCTGTGCAAGGGCTATTTGACTAAGAAAGAGAGTGATGGAGTGCTGCATCAGATGACCTTGCCTCCACAATCACCCAACCTCAACCCAAATTAGATGGTTTGGGAAGAGTTGGACCGCAGAGTGAAGGAAAAGTATTTAGTCAGCCACCAATTGTGCAAGTTCTCCCACTTAAAAAGATGAGAGAGGCCTGTAATTTTCATCATAGGTACACTTCAACTATGACAGACAAAATTAGAAAAAAAATCCAGAAAATCACATTGTAGGATTTTTAATGAATTTATTTGCCAATTATGGTGTCTCGTCTTTTTAAGTGGGAGAACTTGCACAATTGGTGGCTGACTAAATACTGTTTTGCCCCACTGTATGTGGGAACTCTTTCAAGACTGTTGGAATAGCATTCCAGGTGAAGCTGGTTGAGAGAATGCCAAGAGTATGCAAAGCAAGCCGAAGAACACCATCCCAACCGTGAAGCAGCATCATGTGGCAGCATCATGTTTTGGTGCACTTCACAAAATAGATGGCATCATGAGGAAGGGAAAATATGTGGATATATTGAAGCAACATCTCAAGACATCAGTCAGGAAGTTAAAGCTTGGTAGCAAATTGTTCTTCCAAATGGACAATGGCACCAAGCATACTTCCAAAGTTGTGGCAAAATGGCTTAAGGACTACAAAATCAAGGTATTGGAGTGGCCATCACAAAGCCATGACCTCAATCCTATAGAACATTTGTGGGCAGAACTGAAAAAGCGTGTGCGAGCAAGGAGCCCTACAAACCTTACTCAGTTACACCAGCTCTATCAGGAGGAATGGGCCAAACTTAACTTATTGTGGGAAGCTTGTGGAAGGCTACCCGAAACATTTGACCCAAGTTCAACAATTTAAAGGCAATGCTACCAAATACTAATTGAGTATATGTAAACTTCTGACCCACTGGGAATGTGATGAAAGAAATAAAAGCTGAAATAAATCATTCTCTCTAATATTTTTCTGGCATTTCACATTCTTAAAATAAAGTGGTGATCCTAACTGACCTAAGACAGGGAATTTTTACTAGGATTAAATGTCAGAAATGGTGAAAAACTGTAGACTCCGCTTTCATTTGACACCCAATTCAACATATGCGTCCTTTAACATGGAAATGACCACCACTCTCTGGTGGAGTCATTTCTGTATTTCATTTTCAATAGATTTATAAACATTTCTGAAAACATGTTTTCACTTTGTCATTATGGGACATTGTGTGTTGATGGGTGAGAAAAATCCATTTAGAATTTTGGCTGTAACACTACAAAATGTAGAATTATTCTAGGGGTATGAATACTTTCTGAAGGCACTGTATATACCTTTTAAATACATATTAAATTAGTACTATTTGTTCTCACAGAAGAAGTGTTGAACAGTCGCATAATAATTTGCATTTGAGGGGAACTGCATACAATTAAATGGGAAGGATACTTACTCAAAGAATATTCATGTTTAGTTTTGAGGTATTCAGAGATGTGATGAGCTTAGCCAGTTGAAGCGTGCAGTGAGACCTAGCCTCCGGCAACAAGGATTATCACTGTGCAATTCAGGACAGAGCTCCTTGCCTTGTTTCCGTGATAGAGGGTGGATGCATGAGTACTAGGCTATGAAAGTCTATGTGCACTGCAGCTCACCCAAGTCATGACGTGTGTGTGTGTGTGTGTGTGTGTGTGAGAGAGCATGCTGTGCTGTGTGATCTGTCTCTCACTTGTGTCCTTCAGTGAAAAGGAGGGAGGGTGATGCAGCAAACGCCTCTAGGAAGGAAATTAAGTTAACAAACTGAGGAGCACAGGGTTGCAGCTGAAGAGCAGAGGAAGGCTGAGCACTCTGCTGATCCAGTTGGCTGCCATATACCCTTTACAATGTGACCTTTAACCGATAGGCTCCATGGCTTGGTGATTTAGGAATAAATGATACATGATGTCAATCCCCTCATCACTCTGCTTTCCTCTGTGTGGATGTTGTAATACACTTGGAAAAACATTTTCCATTTACTCCATCCAACACATAGGCTCAGGGAATGAAAAATAACAGGATAATGTCAGTCATCTCTTTATTTAAAATGTGAGGTCAGGCTGTCCTAAAATAATAATCATGAATACAGGCTATAATCAAGAGTGAAGTGAAAATCCAACAGATTGAGGGACATTTTCAATTAAAACTGGGTTTCCAGTATAAGGCCAGCCCTTGAATTCCACTTGCACCACACGCAAATGTACCTGTAATTTCATAAAACAATGTTTACTCTTACTCAAGCTCAAACATGCTTTTTCACAGCGCAAGAAATACCTGACTACAATATACTGTACCTTTATCAGATATGACCTGGGAAAAGGCCAAAGTCTATAGGATTTGCTGGGCTTTTCTTATCTTTTTTCTGTTTTCACTTTCTGTATGTTGAGCTTGCTGGGGGTTGTTGTTTTGTGTTTGTATGTTGTTTCACATAGTAAAACTGCCATAATAAGACTCTATTTTCTCTCCCCTCCTATCAATTCTCTCTCAGCAATCTATAATTATGACTCCAGAAGAGAGCAGGAGCTGTGTCTCCAGGTGGGAGACACTGTACACATACTTGAGACATTTGAAGGTGAGCATGAACAGCCAACATGCCCTAACATATCACTCTAGCTTCACGTTCTTACGTACAACAAGCTGTCACGCGCTAAGTAACAGTTTTCAAAACTGAAACTTTGTAAAACATTGAACTAAAGCTGTTATCAATACCAGACATGGATTGAAAATAATCAGCAATGTTTAATGAAATTCCTTTGAAAGATATAACAGTCAATATCACCATCTGTATCTAGTTTGTCCTCTTCTCATCGGTCTTATGTCTATTATATTTATCCCTATATCTCTGTCATATCTCTATATCAATCTTTAATCTCCCCAGACTGGTATAGAGGGTACACAATACGGAACAAAGCACAGAAGGTATGGCAACAACCGTATATCCATTCATGGTTTTCCTTAAAATTAGAAAATAATTTGAGGAAGAGGTTTACGTTTCTGTTTCATCTCATAGGGCATTTTCCCAGCCTCGTACATCCATCTAAAGGAGGCTAAAGTTGAAGGGACAGGGTAAGGTGTCACGCGTCATGTCATTAGAAATTGATTGTATTTGATGGGATGTGTGACTTGAACTATTTGCACAATTTGATGCATGTGATGCACCTATGGGACCCAATATCTGGTACGTTCCTTCCTTCCACCCATCTTACAGCCAGCAGGAAATAGTTATCCCAGGAGACCTACCACTGGTACTGGAGTTAGGCGCCACTCTGAGGGAATGGGCACAAATATGGCACAAGCTATATATGGTACGTTGAGAAAACTAGTTTCTTATCCATCACCCTACTTACATAATCTTTACATTAAAGAATTCACTTTACCCTTATGCTGTTATTCAACTCTGACACTTAGTCTGTTTGGAAAAGGGTAATTATGTTAGCCTGGGTGACTGTGATGATGAATATGACTGTTTGTTTGACAGAACAACAAGACCACTCTGTTCAGGGCCGTACAACAGATGGCCTACAGCCTCATCGAGTATCGATCTCAGATAGTGTCTGGAACATTGCCCAAGGATGACCTTGTGGAGCTCAGGAAGAAAGTCACAGCTAAGATTGATTATGGAAACCGGTATAAATTGCACTCTACTTGAATTGCATTGTGACATAAACATGCTTGTAACGTTTTATGTGACTGAGTCATGGTGCTAAGAATATGCCCTTGTAAATCTGTCCTACGCTATATTTGATGCTTTCTGTTGTACAGGATTCTAGGGTTGGACCTGGTGGTGCGAGATGACGCAGGGAACACTCTGGACCCGGACTGCACAAGCACAGTCAATCTATTCCGAGCCTTTGAGACTGCATCCCGCAGTATAGATGACAGAATACAAGAGGAGAAGGCATGGACCAGCTGTTGTTTGCGTAGATACATGTAGATAAAATACTACATGTATATGCTGCAGAGTTAGCCCTGCCAGTGCATCGTGTTTGCTCATACAGTGTCTCTGTGCCCCTCTGTAGACCCGGAAGCAGAATCTGGAGATGCGGCGCCAGTCCCTGTTTAGCACAGTGCACACATACAGTCTCCTCATGAACCTCAAGAACTTTGTTTGTAACATCGGGGAGGATGCAGAGCTGCTTATGTCGCTCTATGACCCTGACCAGTCAGAGTTCATCAGGTCAGATACCAACTAATTTAAATTCATTGCATTATACTAAACCACCATTACCATTCTGACGCTTGATAGAACAATTTGTCCAGTACTCATGTGTTCCACATTGCATATATATTTAATAACGTGACTGTATGTAGGCATTTTTATATATTTGTGTTTTTGTGTTATCTTGTCAAAACACACAGAGGTTTGTTACAGTGAGGTATGGGAGTTGTGATTCTTGATTGTGAATGCCATGTATGTTTGCAGTGAGAACTTCCTGGTGCGCTGGGACAGCATGGGCATGCCCAAAGAGATTGAGAAACTCAACAATCTGCCTGCCCTCTTCACGGTAACAGAGATGAAACCCTCCCTTCCACTTTCTTATTCCCTGTTGTTGTAAATGTAATAGTCTAGCCTAATAGATGGACCGGAAGCGGGCAGTAACAGTCCTTGGATGGGGCATGCTATGCAATGCCATGCCATGCCATTTATATCCTCAGACAGGCTCTTCATCTGAACTGCTCACATTAAAATTCATATAAGCAACATTGCATACGATATTGAATATGTTCTGCCTTGTAACTTTTACTTTACTTTTATTATGTCGTCCTTATCTTTGCATTGAAATTATCTTCTCCACTCTGCCCTCTCTGGCCAGGATCTGAGCAGCAGTGACCTGATTAGGCCACGTCTCTTCCTCGTCTGTCAGATTATCAGGGTGGGCAGCATGGAACTCAAGGAGGGCAAGAAACACACAGGAGGGTTAAGGAGACCGTTTGGTGTAGCTGGTGAGATGTCTTTTAATTGAGATGTCTTCCCTATATTTGTTTGCGCAAATTTACACATTCTATTAAATCTGAAATCAAAACACTACCCCATTTACTCAGAGTTTGAGTGAATGGGTAATTGAGGGCCTAAACAAACATTTACAGTAGGATCCCTGTCCTGGATAAAAGCCAGACACACCCTGAGCCCACCTGAACCTGCTTACCCTCCTGACCCATAAACTACCTCTACGTTGTCTGCCTTGCCAAAGGAGTCAGGGGGAAGGATTTAAATATCCCTCTTTTTTTTGAGTGGAGGATTACATTTCTGGGTTGGATGAGAAATTGTCTCCTCTGGTGTCACATCAAATGGACTGAACCCAGAATCATTGGAAGCAATAAAGAGCTCTTATTTCCGTCAGCTATTTCCTAAGAAATTACTAATTGAGAGAGAAAGAGGAATGCCTACTGAACCATCATCTATTGCAACACAAAGCTCAAGATCACACAGACAGGCCTGCTGGAATCCTACCTATGCTCCTGTTGTGGATGTATCTTTTTCTCATTGTCTCTGGTGCATTGGAACAGGTGTCTGAGGGCCCAATAACTAGTTTTTAAACACAAATTACATTGTCGTTCTGCTCTGTAGTTTATTTAATCAGAGTGAAGACTGCTGTGAAATGGCTCAAGCTGAGAAATCAAATACCAAAGATATTAAAGTGATGCCATGCTAGCAGCAGCAGTGGCAATAACAGGATCATTTAATTGAAAGCAGCTTATTAGCTTAGCCTTTGCCACATATCACCACACATTCACAGTTGCCTCTGTTCACAGTGATGGACATCACAGATATCGCCCATGGGAAAGCAGATGATGAGGAGAAGCAGCATTTCATCCCCTTTCAGCAGTGAGTGTTTTAAAATCTCTCACAGGCTCTGTTCATTTTCACAGTGATAATAGTCCTCACTCCCCAGTCCATTTTAACTCAATCTTCTCTTACACCATCATAGAGTCAGAAATGACAAATGGCTTGAACTGTTTTAGGATAGAGCACTTAAAGGAATGCATTATGCAACTGCTTCCTGCTATACAATACTGTAGATCAAGGACAGGTCTAGGCTTGTAGTGCAGTGTAACAAAAATGCAACTGGAGACTGTTCTTATTCTTGCTTGGTCACATGCACTGTTATATTTTGTGGATTTCCTTTTCCAATATCTCAATATGTCTTTCGTAGCTCTATGTTTTGTGATCAATGGTTCCATCCACTTGTCAGTCCCACTTAAAAAAAATATTTATCCCCTTCTCTCCCTTCTTCTCTCTCCCAGGATAGCAATGGAGACCTACATCCGTCAGAGGCAACTCATCATGTCACCTCTCCTCCCATCCCGGGTCATTGGAGAGAATGAGCCTCTCACTGCCGTCTTCAACAAAGTCATTAACACCCGGGAGGTTAACCACAAGGGCCAGGGTAAAGAGACACACTCACTGACACTCTGTGGCAACAACTCACCAGTTTGCCTAGGATATAGCAGAGTAGAACATAATATAAAATACAAAGGAATGTAACTCAGAAGTGGCTTTTAAAATGTTGGTCTGGGTTTAAAATAGAAACGTAACAGGTTGTGTGTATCCATTCTGAACATTCTGTTAGTTTCTCTGTCTTGTTAACTATCTCTTCATTGATTGGCCCTGCTGGGTTCTCAGGACTGTTTGTGACCTTAAAGCTACTTCCTGGTGACCTGTCCCAGGTCAGGAAGGACTACTCCCACTTTGTGGATCGCACCACCGCCATTGTTAGAAAGATGGGCTTCCCTGAGATCATCCTCCCAGGTGCCATACGTTTATATGTTCTTCTTTGTAGCTGAATTGCATCTGAAACAAGGGGTTGCATACTTTGTAGCTGCCTTTACAGCAGTGACAGTTAATAGATTGCTATTCAATATTAACCAACTAATTCTCCTCCTCTAGGATATGTGAGGAACGATATATATGTGACCTTGCTGCAGGGGGAGTTTGACCGCGGTAAAAAAACGTCACCCAAAAATGTTGAGGTGATGTTGAGTGTACTAGATGACGATGGCAATCTCATGGAGGTAAGGGTGCTGTCTTAACATTATGTGTGCCTCCACATTTCTTCCTTTAACCATTTTTACCTCAAGTATTACATGTTGGTCAATTCATGTTTGTTGGTTTACTGTACGAAAACTTAAGTTATTACAAAATGACCCAAATTCATGTTTATACATATACATGGAGTTTCTTGTCTGCAAAAAAATATGTTTGACTGAAGCTCATTCCTTCTACTTGAATAGAAAGCAATATTTCCTGGAGCTGGATATGATGGGATCACAGAGTACAAGTCTGTAATTTACTACCAGGTCAAGCAGCCGAGCTGGAATGAAACAGTCAAGGTACAGCTCACTTACCTGCATCCCAGGTGTTTCTGTCAGGACAAGAGAGCTCTGTACTCTCCCCATGGTGGCTCAAGTTCAGCAATTCATTTCCCAAAAAGATTTGGCTCTATACAATTAAATAATCCTTTAGAGGAGATATTGGCACTCATACAAAATGCTAGACAGACACTAGACATTACTTTATCTGTCTCTTGTTATGATACTCTCCTCACTCCTCTCCTCATTCCTTTCTTCTCCCCTTGCAAGGTGACTATTCCGATTGAAGATGTGGGCCGCTGTCATCTCAGGGTGATGTTTCGACACAGATCATCTCAGGACTGTGAGTGCCTCACGTTTCTAAGACACTCGACACCCGGGCAGCCTGCCCTAACCCTCTGGGATCTGGTCAGAATGAATATGAATGTGTCCTTCAGAGTTGGTTGATTGGGTTCTCACTGACACTGCTGTGTTTCCTTTAGCTAGAGACAAATCAGAAAAGCCATTTGGCATGGCGTTCGTCCGCCTGATGAAAGGAGACGGAACCACACTGAGAGACGGCAGACATGACCTCATTGTCTACAAGGTGGGACCAACACAGCACTATACTACTGACGCAGACCCTATATGATGCCCACAGCTTGGTGGAACCAGAGGGTTCAGATACATTTGATTCATTTGAAATAATTCTCTCCCCATAGGGATTCTATTTCATTATCTGTTAAGTAGTGAAGTAGTAATTATTTAGATATTTCATATAAAATAAAAAGCTGAAAGTAAGTAGATCATTCATGGCCCATCCCTGGTCAATGAATAGCAAATGACATACAGATTAATATGTTTTAGTATTTAATTCCTTTTGTTCATTTGGCTAAGGTTGACGTAAAGAAGACTGAGGATGCAAAGACATACCTGACTCTGCCAGGCTCCTGGGCTGAGGTGGAGGAGAAGGAGAGGCAGACAGGGAAAACCTTTCAGCATTCAGGAGTCATCCCAGTCACAAAGGACAGCTTCCAGATTGGCACTCTCACCTGCTCCACTAAACTCACCCAGAATGGTACTGTAGTAAGACATGATTATCTGGGAATCAATGTATTTAGAATCAAACAGACCTTAACAAATTTAATCAGCCTTCTGTCTGTACTGGGTCTGAAGTTCAAATGTATGCAGATGATACAGTGGTATATGTGCATGCAAAGAGCAAACAACAAGCTGCACAAGAACTCACTACTGTAATGGTCCAGGTTACAAAGTGGCTCAGTGACTCGTGTTTGCATCTCAATGTGAAAAAAACTGTTTGCATGTTCTTCACAAAGAGGGCAACAGATGCTACTGAGCCAGATGTCTATGTGTCAGGGGAGAAGCTCCAGGTGGTATCCGATTTTAAGTACCTTGGCATCATACTTGATTCCAACCTCTCTTTTAAAAATGTGAAAAAGGTAATTCAAATAACCAAATTCAACCTAGCTAATTTCCGATTTATACGAAATTGTTTGACTACAGAGGTAGCAAAACTGTACTTCGAATCTATGATACTCCCCCACTTAACATACTGCTTGACTAGTTGGGCCCAAGCTTGCTGTACAACATTAAAACCTATTCAGTCTGTCTACAAACAGGCTCTCAAAGTGCTTGATAGGAAGCCCAATAGCCATCATCATTGTCACATCCTTAGAAAGCATGAGCTCTTGAGTTGGGAAAATCTTGTGCAATACACCGACGCATGTCTTGTATTCAAGATCCTTAATGGCCTGGCTCCCCCTCCACTCAATATTTTTGTTAAACAGAAAACCCAGACATATGGCAGCAGATCCACAAGGTCTGCCATGAGAGGTGACTGTATAGTTCCCCTAAGGAAAAGCACCTTTAGTAAATCTGCATTCTCTGTGAGAGCTTCCCATGTCTGGAATACACTGCCATCAGACACACATAACTGCACCACATATCACACTTTCACAAAATGCTTGAAGACATGGCTAAAGGTCAATCAGATTTGTGAACATGGTCCCTAGCTGTGTGTTGCCGCTTTCCATGTTGTCTGTTGTCTGTAGCTTGTGAGGTGTGGAAACACTTTGTTGCTTTTATGAATTTTGTCTTGCTGCTTTTTGTTCTATGTTGCTCTGTCTGTATGCTACGTCTTGCTTGTCCTATGTTGCTCTGTCTGTATGCTATGTCTTGCTTGTCCTATGTTGCTATGTCTTGCTTGTTCTATGTTACTATTGTCTATATTGTAATTGTTTTTAATAACCTGCCCAGGGACTGCGGTTGAAAATGAGCCGGCTGGCTAAAACCGACACTTTTACTGAAACGTTGATTAATGTGCACTGTCCCTGTAAAAATAAAAAATAAACTCAAACTCAAATCAAATACAACTCTTTCCGCACTTCGGCTCATAATACAGAGTAGAATGATGTTGACATAAAAGTAATATTCTCCTGTTCCTCTTCCAGTGGATCTCCTGGGCCTATTGAACTGGAGGTCCAACCCTGAACAGCTAGACCAGAAACTGCAGCGCCTGATGGAGGTAGAGGGAGGAGAGATTGTCAAAGTGAGTCTGACTGCTCCAGTGTTCTTAACTAGTTTAACATACAAGGACACCCTATACTAATGCATTTGTCTTTTGTGGTCTTAGTTTCTACAGGACACACTTGATGCCCTGTTCAACATCATGATGGAGACTTCAGAGAAGGACACCTATGACAATCTGGTCTTTAATGCTCTGGTGAGTTCTGGAGTGGTGGGTGAATTACCTGCGTTAAGCGATCAGGGTTAATGGCATCTGTCTTTAATATACCAAAAGACAGTTGTATAGCAGAAACTATTCATGCAACAACATTTTCCAGCAGGTTTCTATATTACACTGGTTCCTGACTGTGCTTTGCTTTTCTTCTAGGTGTTCATAATCACACTGATTGGAGACATCAAGTTCCAGCACTTTAACCCAGTACTGGAGACATACATCAACAAACACTTCAGTGCCACTTTGGCTTATATGTGAGTATAGCCCTCTCCTTTTTCACATTTCCCTCTCTACTCAGTTCATTTTTCTTTCCTCCGGTTTTGACACCTTTCCACCAATTCAGAATGCAGTCATTTATATGCAGTTACTGGTATGCCTGAGTGCCCCATTCCATTACTTTTTCAGGAAGCTGACCAAGGTTCTGAATTACTATGTGGGCCATGCAGATAAGCCTGTCCTAACAGAGGGGCTGTACTCAGCCCTCAAAGCCCTCAAGTACCTGTTCAGGTTCATTGTGCAGTCCCGGGTCCTCTACCTCAGGTATCATAGCTGTGGCCTTCCTTCCTCATACATACTCATACATTTGGTAAACAATATTAGTTTGTTTTGAAATGAGCAATGTCCTTCTTTCTGTTTATTCAGATTCTATGGGACCAGTGAGGATGGGGATGCTTTCTTTAACTCCATCCGGACACTCTTCCTCTCCTTCAACACACTCATGGACAGACCGCTAGACGAGGGAGTGAAGATAAAGGTGAGTTGGTGTAGGGGAGAGACACTGGTATGGACACTTGCATGGTACTTCATCTTCTTTAATGCACTCTCAGTTAACATTGAATAGCCTGGTAGGGCAGCACTCACTGTATTATTCTAATGAAATTGTCAGCTTTACAAACTAGCTTACCCTTTCTATGTTAATTGAAGCCATAAGGGCCATCCACACCAAGGATGATAACCATAAAGATACATTATACAAAACTATAACCAGCGTTCTGCAGTACACCTGTCAATCAACGTATCAATGCATACTGTAGGCCTGTTAATAAGGTGGTAGCACAGAACATTCAGTGCTTCACGGTGTGTTCACTGTTATTGTGACAACTGCAAATAATACTTAAATGTACATATAGGAACTCATATTCAAATGTAGTCATTCAACAACAAATACTGTTTAGGCTGCATATCTTTTATATCATGTCATTGCTTGCATTGTTGCTCAAGTGGTTTGGAAGTGATTTCCATGTTTCTAATGGATGTCAATTTGTCTCTAGATCTTATTTTTTTGCTGTGCTCATCTCTCTGTCTGTCCTGTGCAACCATTTGCAATGCATCAGTGCAACAATGTTATCATCACTGGCCAGTGTTGACACCAACACACTCTATCTCCTTAACTTTCCCACAACAGTTCATTTGGCCTAGGCCTATTTTACATTCAACAATTAGCTAGAGCAATCATGCTTCTCTCCGCGAAAAGGCTATTAGGCATGGTTTTAAAAAAGGCTAAAAATAAATGGTCTATAGCTTTAGTAGTCTATAGCTTTTCCTGGGATTACAAGTGAAGAGGAATAGTGGAGCGGCTCGCGTAGCCTAAATGAAATGTAATCAAATGTTATATGTCACATACACATGGTTAGCATATGTTAATGCGAGTGTAGCGAAATGCTTGTGCTTCTAGTTCAGACAGTGCAGTAATATCTAACAATTTCCCAACAACTAGCTAATACACACAAATATAAAGGGGTGAATGAGAATATGTACATATAAATATATGGATGAGCGATGGCCGAGCAGCATAGGAAAGGTTCAATAGATGGTATGAATACAGTATATACATATGAAATGAGTAATGTAAGATATGTAAACATTAAAGTGTCATTGTTTAATAAAGTGGCATTGTTTAAAGTGACTAGTAATCCATTTATTAAAGTGGCCTATGGCCTACACTACAGTATATTGCACACCGGAACAGATGGAAGAGAGAGGGTAGAGATGTGTAGCCAAAGTAAGAAGCTAGATATTACGTCCTTCAATAGTTAAATAGTAGTGCTATCAATATATATATTTTTTTACAGATTATTACATGGCAGACCTGTGCGTTCCTCCAGGCTACGCTGCAGTCTCAGACACGCAAAGCTTCACTATTGATTAGCCTTACATTTTTAGACAAGAAAAGTATTCTACCTAAGCTAGTGCAATGGTGAATGTATTATTGTTATCAAGTGAGTACATAATTATTGTCTTTGGCTGTAAACTGAAGTGATGTGGGCAAATTTGAATAACCGCTTAAATGTCCTGTTTTGAATGATTCATGCCGAAATAATAATAATCTAGCCTAGGCCTGATTAGGCAACCATATTGATCAGTAATGGGTATTGTCTTGACAGTTGACAAGGTCCAGAAAGGCACAATAGTAAGTCATAGTGTGTATTTTGCCAGGATGTATTGGCGTTAACAGATAGGCCTACCATCGAAAATATGGCCTTCTCATGCGCTGTTTGTCGTGGATCATCATTCTCCCAAGTCGTCTTATAAGTAACGTGGACACCAATATGCTCACACATGGCCATTTATTCAGGCATGTTTATCTTGCGCTCTGCCTTCTCTCCTCTCTGAGCAGCCTTGCGTACCTAGAGCCAACAACGCTTCAATGGAACGCGTTTTTGATTGGTTGTCAATGTTTAATCGTTGGAGGGACAGGGAAAAAAGTCTCTCTGGAAGTGATCGCTCTCGTTGTCGTTCTCCACTATTTTTGTAGTTATCGTTGTAGTCTGACGTTCCTGTTCACTTGAATTAGAACGATTATATTTATTTGTATAGTTGTTATCGTGTTTGTTATAGTTATCGTCCTTGGTCCTATAGTTATTGACTTTTATGCTGGCTTCATGAAAGTACAAGTTTTACTTAATAAACACTTTATAGTTGACTCGCTCTGTAAAGCATTATCCAGTGATATTTCCTTCATGTTCTTTTAAAAACACTTTTGAGACCTTGTCTTTTTCAGGGGGCGATACTGAAATACCTCCCCACCATCATTAATGACATAAAAAATGTCTTTGACCCTGTGGAGCTCAGGTAACTCCTTGTAATGACATTTTAACAGTAAAATCTCTGCAGAAATGATACTGTTTCCTGTATAGAAAAGATAGTGACATTGTCACATGTCCTTGCCTTTTTCTGTATGTCTTCCTGTCTCTCCCTCACTAGTGTTCTTCTGACCAAGTTCATCGAGAGCATCCCTGACTCTCAGCTGGTGCGCCAGAAGCTTGGTTGCATGTGTAAGATGGTGGAGAGTGGCCTTTTCAAAAAGCCAGGTACTGTGGCGCCTCTCTGGTTAAAACACAACTTTATAATCATTTCTATTTAAAAACAGAACCACATGATGACACATTTGAATGGTCTCTATTTGTCTTTGACCCTACAGAGTGTCGAGATGTCCTCTTGCCACTGTTGACTGACCAGCTGAGTGGGCAGCTGGATGACCACTCCAATAAGCCTGACCACGAGGCCTGTGTTCAGCTGCTCAGCACTGTGCTTGACAACCTGGACCGCAAGGATGTGGTGAGTGGCTAATTGCTACAGCACATCTCTATCTCTGCTGCTGGAAACACTAAAATCAGTCACATCCCTGACTCTAACTGGATGGGTTTTGAAACATATATTATTTATCTGAGCTGCTTGTCTGTGTCCTCAGGGTCCAACCCGGGGTCATGTCCAGTTGATTATGGAGCGGCTGCTTCGCAGGGTCAATCGCACTGTCATCAGCATGAGCAGAACCTCCCCTCTCATTGTAAGACCCTTCTTCTTCATCTGACTCTAAAGTAATTTTAATTTGTTCAGTTGGTAGCCTAATACTTTATTTTAAGTTTCCATGTATAAGGCACAGTGCTGAAAATCTGCTTCTATGCATCCTTTACAGTATATAACTTTGTTAGCACTTATAAGCATTCAACAATATAAGCAGGTTATAAGCATATAACATGTTATACAGTACCAGTCAAAAGTTTGGACACACCTACTCATTCAAGGGGTTTCTTTATTTTTACAATGTTTCTACATTGTAGAATAATAGTGAATACATCAAAACTATGAAATAACACATGGAATCATGTAGTAACCCAAAAATTGTTAAACAAATCTAAATATATTTGAGATTCTTCAAAGTAGCCACCCTTTGCCTTGATGACAGCTTTGCACACTCTTGGCATTCTCTCAACCAGCTTCACTTGGAATGCTTTTCCAACTGTCTTGAAGGAGTTCCCACATATTCTGAGCACTTGTTGGATGCTTTTCCTTCACTCTGCGGTCCAACTCATCCCAAACGATCTCAATTGGGTTGAGGTCGGGTGATTGTGGAGGCAAGGTCATCTGATGCAGCACTCCATCACTCTCTTTCTTTTTCAAATAGCCCCTACACAGCCTGGAGGTGTGTGGGGTCATTGTCCTGTTGAAAAACAAATGATAGTCCCACTAAGCACAAACCAGATGGGATGGCGTATCGCTGCAGAATGATGTTGTAGCCATGCTGGTTAAGTGTGCCTTGAATTCTAAATAAATCACTGACAGTGTCACCAGCAAATCACCCCAACACCATCACACCTACTCAATGCTTCAAGGTGGGAACCACACATGCAGAGATCATCCGTTCACCTACTCTGCGTCTCACAAAGACACGGCAGTTGGAAGCAAAAATCTCAAATTTGGACTCATCAGACCAAGGGACAGATTTCCACTGGTCTAATGTCCATTGCTCGTGTTTCTTTGCCCAAGCAAGTCTCTTCTTATTATTGGTGTCCTTTAGTAGTGGTTTCTTTGCAGCAATTTGACCATGAATGCCTGATTCACGCAGTCTCTTCTGAACAGTTGATGTTGAGATGTGTCTGTTACTTGAACTCTGTAAAGCATTTATTTGGGCTGCAATTTCTGAGGCTGGTAACTCTAATGAACTTATCCTCTGCAGCAGAGGTAACTCTGGGTCTCACGAGAGCCAGTTTCGTCAGAGCACTTGATGGTTTTTGCGACGCACGTGAAGAAACTTTCAAAGTTCTCAACATTTTCCACATTGACTGACCTTCTTGTCTTAAAGTAATGATGGCTGTCATTTCCTTTTCTTATTTGAGCTGTTCTTGCAATAATATGGACTTGGTATTTTACCAAATAGGGCTATCTTATGTATACCACCCCTACCTTGTCACAACACAACTGATTGGCTCAAATGCATTAAGAAGGAAATACATTTTCCAAAAGTGTGCAAAGTTGTCATCAAGGCAAAGGGTGGCTACTTTGAAGAATCTAAAATCTAAAATACACGTTTTTTGTTACTACATGATGTGTTATTTCATAGTTTTGATGTCTTCACTATTATTCCACAATGTAGAAAATAGTAAAAATAAAGAAAACTCCATTGAATGAGTAGGTGTGTCTAAACTTTTGACTGGTAGTGTATGTGGGATCCTAAACTAGTTTTTCAGCTAAGGTGACTGATGCTCTGTCTTCTCCATACCAGGGTCATTACCTAGCCTGCATGACTGCCATCTTGAAGCAGATGGATGACATGCACTACGCCCACTACATAAGTACTTTCAAGACCAGACAGGACATTATTGTAAGTGGTCCGCTCCTCCTGCCCTGGGCATCGCTCTTCCTGAGTCATCCAGTCGATAGCTGGCATTCAACCACTGGTGCTTGTAACTGCACCTGAAGTGGTTATTGATTATAGACATTTCATGAGGACTGACTTGGAACAATGTGAGGATCACCCTGTCCTTGCTTCTTTACTGAGGTGTGTGGGTCTAATATGAGGAAAGCTTAGGTACCTGCTGTGCATAGTTTAACTTGTTACTAATCAATGGACTTGGTTAGAAACACAATCCCATGTTTGTGCAGACATGAAGATGCATAAATCCAGGTACTTGCAGTACAGGTAAGGTAACTGTTCTCCCTGGCCCACTACAGGACTTCCTGATGGAGACATTCATCATGTTTAAGGACCTGATGGGGAACGTTTTCCCCTCTGACTGGATGACCATGAACCTTCTGCAGATTGGGGTGTTTCTGCGGGCCATCAATCAGTACTCTGAGGTCCTCAACATGTACTTCCTAGACCAGACCCACTTTGAGCTGCAGGTGGGTCTCAAGTCTTCACCTCTTAATGGGGTGGACAAAATACATCTGTGTCTCTCTCCTAATATAATCTTAACTCAATAATTGTCTCAATGTCCATGTCAAAATGTTTATCATATTCTCCTCTCTTCAGCTATGGAACAACTACTTCCATCTGACTGTGGCATTCCTTACCCACAAGTCATTGCAGCTGGAATCATTCTCTCAAGAGAAACGGAACAAAATACTTAACAAGTATGTCCTTTTCTTCTTTATTTTGTGTATGAGTGCAATATTTAAATTCCCCAAGTCGCTCTGGATAAGAGCGTCTGCTAAATGACTTAAATGTAAATGTAAATGTAAATAATTACACAAGAAAAATCCAAATTGCACAGTGTATTTTAATTGATACAGAATACAGTACAGTATTCACACCCCTTTACCTTTTCCAGCCTTTGTTGTGTTAGAAAGTAGGATTAAAATGGATTTAATTTTTAAATTGTTCAACGATCTACACACAATACTCTGTTATGTCAAAGTGGTCGAAAAATTCCATATTTGTTATAAATTAATACAAATAAATCAGTATGCACCCCCCTGAGTCAATAGATGTTAGAAACACCTTTGGCAGCGATTAAAGCTGTGAGTATTTTTTGTCCAAGTCTCTAGAGCTTTGCCTGAATTTTACAATATTTGCCCAATATTCTTTTAAAGAATCAGCGAGCTCTGTCACCATCGGCCTCATGGTGAAATCCTTGAGCAGTTTCCTTCCTCTACGGCAACTGAGTTAGGAAGGACGCCTGTATCTTTGTAGCGACTGGGTGTATTTATACACCACCCAAAGCCTAATTAATAACTTCACCATGCTCAAAGGGATATTCAATGTCTGCTTACTATTCTTTTATTTTTTTACACATCTAGCAATCAGTGCCCTTTACGAGGCATTGAAAAACTTCCCTGGTCTTTGTGGTTGAATCTGTGCTTGAAATTCACTACTCGATTGAGGGACCTTACAGATAATTGTATGTGTGGGGTACAGAGATGGGGTAGTCATAGACAAATCATGTTAAACGCTATTATTGAACACAGAATGAGTCCATGCAACTTATTATGGGATTTGTTAAGCACATTTTTCTCCTGAACTTATTTGTGCTTGCCATAACAAAGGGGTTGAATAGTTTTGACTTAAGACATTTTCAGCTTTTCATTTTTAATTAATTTGTAAAAAATCTCTAAAAACAAAATTATACTTTGACATTATGGGGTATTATGTGTAGATCAGGGTGCAACACAAAACCTTTGGAGAAAAGTAAAGGGGTATGAATACTTTCTGAATACACTGTAAATGCTCCTGTTAGTAAATATGTACACGCTCTACTGCATGTAGTGTCATTCTATGATGTGGTTACAGGTATGGAGACATGAGGAAGAGCATTGGCTTTAAGATCAGAGACATGTGGTATAATCTTGGTAAGTACCGTCCGGTAGTTGTTATCTCTGTGAGACAGGAACTCCTCAAATAGAGGTGTCTAGAGAATGGCCTGTTCAGTGGAAACATGCTCAGATAGGAGAGAAGCTAGACATTGTTGTTTTATTGCCAGGATTCATGGTGGCCGCTTTTTGTTTACAGCTTTATGAGTTTACTGTCTTTTTGTTTGCATGAAAAAGGAGTGTGACTTATTGCCCTTTCAAATGAACCATGTGTAACATTTGCTTCTAACTGCATCCTGTGTGTATCTCTCAGGCCCCCACAAGATGAAATTCATCCCTGCCATGGTGGGGCCCATCCTGGAGGCTACCCTGGTGCCTGAGCCAGAGCTTAGGAAAGCCACCATCCCCATCTTCTTTGACATGATGCAGTGTGAGCACAACTTCACTCCCAGCCGTACCTTTGACATGGTGAGATAGCTGCCCACAGTAGTGTTGCCTGTCTGGCTTTACAGTATAACTGTACAAATAGAGTTTCCCAGCTTTATTTGGCTGAACTGATCCTTGCATTGGCATGTGTGATGTGTTTTTAATATGTCTGCCTGTAAATGCAGTTTGAGAATGAACTGATCACCAAGTTGGATCAGGAAGTAGAGGGAGGCAGTGGGGATGAACAGTACAAAATCCTGCTGGAGAAAACGTAAGCACCCTGCCAATCAGAGGCTGATGCCTTTTTCTTATTCTTATTACCTCATGGTTTCATATTCAAGACCTAAATAAGGGCTATTTATCTATATTGCATTGTTGGTATTGTGTAGGCTACTGGAGCACTGCCGGAGGCACAGATACCTGTCTCAGTCAGGGGAGGAGCTGGCTCTGCTGCTCAGTAGTCTGCTGGAGAAGCTACTGGCATACCGCACCATCACACATGACGAGAGCCCTGAGCTCCGCATGAGCTGCACCGTCAACGTCCTGGTACGCCCTTACAGTACCCAACTAAGATGCAGCGGGGAGCTCACCAGGCACTATCTAATTAATTGGACTGGTTTATGTGGAACTCACAATATAGTCTGAACGATTGAGCCACATTCACCAACTCAGAGGAGTAGTATATGAAGATGTTATGTTTCTACATTGAACAAATTCATTTTTTACTAAATGTTATCATCAAACATTTGAGTTTTTCCACTGTTTTTATTTTGGTTGTGACAGAATTTCTATAAAGAGAAGAAACGGGAAGACATTTACATACGGTGAGACAGTTGGATAAATGAATAGTCTTCTTTGCATCCCATTTTGTTAGATATCACTCTAAAATACTGAATTCGTCCTCAGGTATCTGTACAAGCTGAGGGATTTACACCTTGTCTGTGAGAACTACACAGAGGCAGCCTATACCCTGTTACTTCATGCCGAACTCCTTGAGGTCTCACTCAACATTCAATTTGACTTTCAATAAAAACATCAGTCTTTTGAATATTTCCCTAAAGTTACAGTTAACATACTATAACATACATTACTAGAAAACTAAATGCAATTTGTGTATTGTGTCCACCTCAGTGGTCTGACAAGCCCTGTGCACCTCATCTGATCCCCGGTGACGGCCAACATGTCTGGACCCAGCAGGAGCTCAAAGAGAGGCTCTTCCAGGAGATAATCTGTTACCTGGACAAGGGCAAAGTGAGTTCCCACCCTCATCCTCACTACAGTTACCCTATTAGGAACCCTGATATTCAGATGAAGTTCAATATATTGGCTCCCTTGCACTTTGCAATGGAGCAGAATGTTCTGTTTTCTCTTTTCAAAACTGGTTGAATGGCTATTTTTACCCTGTAGTCACCTGCAATTTACCACAAGTAGGATCACTGCTGAGAATCATCAAGGCCATTTTTTCACTTTGAACTGAAAAATCTAATTTTCAGTTTAGATTTATTTTGGGGGTGCAGTTGTAAATCAAACAAATACATGTGCGAACCCCATCAATTTTTTCAATTTCAACTTATTTGAGAAGAAATAGTGAATTGTGCTAGAGTGCCAATATATTTGACCGCATCTGTAGGGTTAGAGCTCCTATGCTACTTCCCCTGAACATACCACAAGAGCTACTGCCAGAGATATTTGTGTCAGTTGAATTTGCAACAAAATAATCTGATGGCCATATTCAATCAAACATGGTGACCAGATTTACAGATTACTACTGTTCACCACAGTACAGGGCCATGCACATACCTTTTGGGGGGCATGTGCTCAAATAATTCCAGCAACCGTGGTCACAAACCCGTTGAGCAGTTATTACAGAAGAGGGGAAAGCAGCACAATCTGCCCACTGGGCACAGACATTAATTCAACGTCTATTCCATGTTGGTTCAATGTCATTTCATTGAAATGACATGGAAACAACATTGATTCAAATCGAATCAAATTTATTTATATAGCCCTTCGTACATCAGCTGATATCTCAAAGTGCTGTACAGAAACCCAGCCTAAAAATCCCAACCGCAAGCAATGCAGGTGTAGAAGCACGGTGGCTAGGAAAAACTACCTAGAAAGGCCAAAACTTAGGAAGAAACCTAGAGAGGAACCAGGCTATGTGGGGTGGCCAGTCCTCTTCTGGCTGTGCCGGGTGGAGATTATAACAGAACATGGCCAAGATGTTCAAATGTTCATAAATGACCAGCATGGTCAAATAATAATAATCACAGACAGAACAGTTGAAACTGGAGCAGCAGTGGACTGGGGACAGCAAGGAGTCATCATGTCAGGTAGTCCTGAGGCATGGTCCGAGGGCTCAGGTCCTCCGAGAGAGAGAAAGAAAGAGAGAAAGAGAAAATTAGAGAGAGCATACTTAAAATTCACACAGGACACTGGATAGGACAGGAGAAGTACTCCAGATATAACAAACTGACCCTAGCCCCCCGACACATAAACTACTGCAGCAAAAAAACTGGAGGCTGAGACAGGAGGGGTCAGGAGACACTGTGTCCCCATCTGATGACACCCCCGGACAGGGCCAAACAGGAAGGATATAACCCCACCCACTTTGCCAAAACACAGCACCCCACACCACTAGAGGGATATCCTCAACCACCAACTTACCATCCTGAGACAAGGCCGAGTATAGCCCACAAAGATCTCCGCCACGGCACAACCCAAGGGGGGGCGCCAACCCAGACAGGAAGATCACATCAGTGACTCAACCCACTCAAGTGACGCACCCGCCCTAGGGACGGTATGAAAGAGCCCTAGTAAGCCAGTGACTCAGCCCCTGTAATAGGGTTAGAGGCAGATAATCCCAATGGAAAGACGGGAACCGGCCAGGCAGAGACAGCAAGGGTGGTTTGTTGCTCCAGAGCCTTTCCGTTCACCTTCACACTCCTGGGCCAGACTACACTCAATCATATGACCCACTGAAGAGATGAGTCTTCAGTAAAGACTTAAAAGTTGAGTCAGAGTTTGCGTCTCTCACATGGGTAGGCAGACCATTCCATTAAAATGGAGCTCTATAGGAGAAAGCCCTGCCTCCAGCTGTTTGTTTAGAAATTCTAGGGACAATTAGGAGGCCTGCGTCTTGTGACCGTAGTGTACATGTAGGTACAGTGCCTTGCGAAAGTATTCGGCCCCCTTGAACTTTGCGACCTTTTGCCACATTTCAGGCTTCAAACATAAAGATATAAAACTGTATTTTTTGTGAAGAATCAACAACAAGTGGGACACAATCATGAAGTGGAACGACATTTATTGGATATTTCAAACTTTTTTAACAAATCAAAAACTGAAAAATTGGTCGTGCAAAATTATTCAGCCCCTTAAGTTAATACTTTGTAGCGCCACCTTTTGCTGCGATTACAGCTGTAAGTCGCTTGGGGTATGTCTCTATCAGTTTTGCACATCGAGAGACTGAAATTTTTTCCCATTCCTCCTTGCAAAACAGCTCGAGCTCAGTGAGTTTGGATGGAGAGCATTTGTGAACAGCAGTTTTCAGGTCTTTCCACAGATTCTCGATTGGATTCAGGTCTGGACTTTGACTTGGCCATTCTAACACCTGGATATGTTTATTTTTTAACCATTCCATTGTAGATTTTGCTTTATGTTTTGGATCATTGTCTTGTTGGAAGACAAATCTCCGTCCCAGTCTCAGGTCTTTTGCAGACTCCATCAGGTTTTCTTCCAGAATGGTCCTGTATTTGGCTCCATCCATCTTCCCATCAATTTTAACCATCTTCCCTGTCCCTGCTGAAGAAAAGCAGGCCCAAACCATGATGCTGCCACCACCATGTTTGACAGTGGGGATGGTGTGTTCAGGGTGATGAGCTGTGTTGCTTTTACGCCAAACATAACGTTTTGCATTGTTGCCAAAAAGTTCAATTTTGGTTTCATCTGACCAGAGCACCTTCTTCCACATGTTTGGTGTGTCTCCCAGGTGGCTTGTGGCAAACTTTAAATGGCACTTTTTATGGATATCTAAGAAATGGCTTTCTTCTTCCCACTCTTCCATAAAGGCCAGATTTGTGCAATATACGACTGATTGTTGTCCTATGGACAGAGTCTCCCACCTCAGCTGTAGATCTCTGCAGTTCATCCAGAGTGATCATGGGCCTCTTGGCTGCATCTCTCCTCCTTGTATGAGCTGAAAGTTTAGAGGGACGGCCAGGTCTTGGCCAGGTCTTGGTAGATTTGCAGTGGTCTGATACTCCTTCCATTTCAATATTATCGCTTGCACAGTGCTCCTTGGGATGTTTAAAGCTTGGGAAATCTTTTTGTATCCAAATCCGGCTTTAAACTTCTTCACAACAGTATCTCGGACCTGCCTGGTATGTTCCTTGTTCTTCATGATGCTCTCTGCGCTTTTAACGGACCTCTGAGACTATCACAGTGCAGGTGCATTTATACGGAGACTTGATTACACACAGGTGGATTGTATTTATCATCATTAGTCATTTAGGTCAACATTGGATCATTCAGAGATCCTCACTGAACTTCTGGAGAGAGTTTGCTGCACTGAAAGTAAAGGGGCTGAATACTTTTGCACGCCCAATTTTTCAGTTTTTGATTTGTTAAAAAAGTTTGAAATATCCAATAAATGTCGTTCCACTTCATGATTGTGTCCCACTTGTTGTTGATTCTTCACAAAAAAATACAGTTTTATATCTTTATGTTTGAAGCCTGAAATGTGGCAAAAGGTCGCAAAGTTCAAGGGGGCCGAATACTTTCGCAAGGCACTGTATGTACGGCAGGACCATATCAGAGAGATAGGTAGGAGCAAGCCCATGTAATGCTTTGTAGGTTAGCAGTAAAACCTTGAAATCAGCCCTTGCCAGTGTAGGGAGGCTAGCACTGAAGTAAAATGATCAAATGTTTTGGTTCTAGTCAGGATTCTAGTAGCCGTATTTAGCACTAACTGAAGTTTATTTAGTGCTTTATCCGGGTAGCCGGAAAGTAGAGCATTGCAGTAGTCTAACCAAGAAGTGACAAAAGCATGGATTAATTTTTCTGCATTATTTTTGGACAGAAAGTTTCTGATTTTTGCAATGTTACGTAGATGGAAAAAAGCTGTCCTTGAAACAGTCTTGATATGTTCTTCAAAAGAGAGATCAGGGTCCAGAGTAACGCCAAGGTCCTTCACAGTTTTATTTGAGACGACTGTACAACCATTAAGATTAATTGTCAGATTCAACAGAAGATCTCTTTGTTTCTTGGGACCTAGAACAAGCATCTCTGTTTTGTCCGAGTTTAAAAGTAGAAAGTTTGCAGCCATCCACTTCCTTATGTCTGAAACACATGCTTCTAGCGAGGGCAATTTTGGGGCTTCACCATGTTTCATTGAAATGTACAGCTGTGTGTCATCCGCATAGCAGTGAAAGGTAACATTATGTTTTTGAATGACATCCCCAAGAGGTAAAATACATAGTGAAAACAATAGTGGTCCTAAAACAGAACTTTGAGGAACACCGAAATTTACAGTTGATTTGTCAGAGGACAAACCATTCACAGAGACAAACTGATATCTTTCTGACAGATAAGATCTAAACCAGGCCAGAACTTGTCTGTGTAGACCAATTTGGGTTTCCAATCTCTCCAAAAGAATGTGGTGATCGATGGTATCAAAAGCAGCACTAAGGTCTAGGAGCACGAGGACAGATGCAGAGCCTCGGTCTGATGCCATTAAAAGGTCATTTACCACCTTCACAAGTGCAGTCTCAGTGCTATGATGGGGTCTAAAACCAGACTGAAGCATTTCATATACATTGTTTGTCTTCAGTAAGGCAGTGAGCCTTTTCTAAAAATTTTGAGAGGAATGGAAGATTCTATATAGGCCGATAGTTTTTTATATTTTCTGGGTCAAGGTTTGGCTTTTTCAAGAGAGGCTTTATTACTGCCACTTTTAGTGAGTTTGGTACACATCCGGTGGATAGAGAGCTGTTTATTATGTTCAACATAGGAGGGCCAAGCACAGGAAGCAGCTCTTTCAGTAGTTTAGTTGGAATAGGGTCCCGTATGCAGCTTGAAGGTTTAGAGGCCATGATTATTTTCATCATTGTGTCAAGAGATATAGTACTAAAACACTTGAGTGTCTCTCTTGAAACTAGGTCCTGGCAGAGTTGTGCAGACACAGGACAACTGAGCTTTGAAGGAATATGCAGATTTAAAGAGGAGTCCGTAATTTGCTTTCTGATAATCATGATCTTTTCCTCAAAGAAGTTCATGAATTTATTACTGCTGACGTGAAAGCCATCCTCTCTTGGGGAATGCTGCTTTTTAGTTAGCTTTGCGACAGTATCAAAAAGTAATTTCGGATTGTTCTTATTTTCCTCAATTAAGTTGGAAAAATAGGATGATCGAGCAGCAGTAAGGTCTTTCCAAGCTAGTCGGAAGACTTCCAGTTTGGTGTGGCGCCATTTCCGTTCCAATTTTCTGGAAGCTTGCTTCAGAGCTCGGGTATTTTCTGTATACCAGGGAGCTAGTTTCTTATGAGAAATGTTTTTAGTTTTTAGGGGTGCAACTGAATCTAGAGTATTGCACAGGGTTAAATTGAGTTCCTCAGTTAGGTGGTTAACTGATTTTTGTCCTCTGGCACTGCTCACACATTCAACCACTGTGTAAGCAGTGCAAAACTATTTTGTAACTTAAATAAATGCTGCACTTATAAACAATGAACAACACAAATCCAGTCAAAATAGAAGATTGTAAGAAATACTGTAGCCACCTTTACTATTATGAACAAAAATATGACAAAAATATGAATGCAACATGTAAAGAAAGTGATCCCAGAAATGTTGCATACGCACAAAAAGCTTATTTCTCTCAAATGTTATGCACAAATTTGTTTACATCCCTGTTAGTGAGCATTTCTCCAATGCCAAGATAATCCATCCACCTGACAGGTGTGGCATATCAAGAAGCTGATTAAACAACATGATCATTATACAGGTGCACCTTGTGCTGGGGACAATACAAGGCCATTCTAAAATGTGCAGTTTTGTCACACAACACAATGCCACAGATGTCTCAAGTTTTGAGGGAGCGGGAAATTGGCATGCTGACTGCAGGAATGTCCACCAGAGCAGTTGCCAGATCATTTAATGTTAATTTCTCTACCATAAGCCACCTCCATCATTGTTTTAGAGATTTTGGCAGTACTTCCAACCGGCCTCACAACTGCAGACCATCTGTATGGCGTCGTGTGGGTGAGCGAGATGCTGATGTCGACGTTGTGAACAGAGTGCCCCATGGTGGCGTTGGGGTAATGGTTTAGGCAGGCATAAGCTACCGATTAAGCTATCGATGGCAAATTGATGGCATAAGCTATCGATGGCAAATTGAATGCACAAAAATACCTTGATGAAATCCTGGGGCCCATTGTTTGAAGGTATTTGTATTTAACCTTTATTTAACTAGGGAAGTCAGTTAAGAACAAATTCTTATTTACAATGACGGCCTACCCTGGCCAATCCCTAACCCGGACGACGCTGGGCCAATTGTGCGCCTCCTTATGGGACTCCCAATCACGGCCGGTTGTGATACAGCCTGGAATCGTGTCTGTAGTGACACCTCTAGCACTGAGATGCAGTGCCTTAAACCGCTGCGCCACTCGGGAGCCCGGTGACCAACAGATGCATATCTGTTTTCCCAGTCATGTAAAATCCATAGATTAGGGCCTAATGAATTTATTTAAATTGACTGATTTCCTCATATGAACTGTAACTCAGTAAAATCTTTGAAATTGTTGCATGTTGGGTTTATATTTTTATTCAGTGCACAGTACCAGTAAAAAGGTTTGGACACACCTACTCATTCAAGGGTTTTTCTTTATTTTTTTTTAAATTTTCTACATTGTAGAATAAAACTATGAAATAACACATATGGAATCTTGTAGTCACCAATTATTTTTTAAACAAATCACAATATATGATATATATTCTTCAAAGTTGCCTTGAAGAAGGCTTTGCAAACTCTTGGCGCCTGGAATGCTTTTCCAACAGTCTTGAAGGAGTTCCCACATATGCCGAGCACTTGTTGGCTGCTTTTCCTTCACTCTGCGGTCTAACTCATCCCAAAGCATCGCAATTGGGTTGAGGTCGGATAATTGTAAAGGCCAGGTCATCTGATGCAGAACTCCATCACTCTCCTTCTTGGTCAAATAGCCCTTACACAGCCTGGAGGTGTGTTTTGGGTCATTTTCCTGTTGAAAAACAAATGATAGTCCCACTAAGCGCAAACCAGATGGGATGGCGTATCGCTGCAGAATGCTGTGGTAGCCATGCTTGTTAAGTGTGCCTTGAATTCTAAATAAATCACAGACAGTGTCACCAGCAAAGCACACCCACACCATCACACCTCCTCCATGCTTCACTGTGGGAACCACACATGCAGAGATAATCCGTTCACCTACTCTGCGTTTCACAAAAACACAGCAGTTGGAACCACAAATCTCACATTTGGACTCATCAGACCAAAGGACAGATTTCCACCAGTCTAATGTCCATTGATCGTGTTTCTTGGCCCAAGCATGTCTCTCCTTATGATTGGTGTCCTTTAGTGGTGGTTTCTTTGCAGCAATTTGACCATGAAGGCCTGATTCACGCAGTCTCGTCTGAACAGTTGATGTTGAGATGTCTCGGTTACTTGAACTCGTTTTTTTGGCCTGCAATTTCTGAGGCTGGTAACTAATGAACGTATCCTCTGCAGCAGAGGTAGCTCTGGGTCTTCCTTTCCTGTAGCAGTCCTCATGAGAGACAGTTTCATCATAGCGCTTGATGGTTTTTGAGACTGTACTTCAAGAAACTTTCAACGTTTTTGTAATTTTCCAGATTGACTGACCTTCATGTCTTAAAGTAATGATGGACTGTCATTTCTCTTTGCTTATTTGAGCTGTTCTTGCCATAATATGAACTTGATCTTTTATCTTCTTTATACCACCCCACCATGTCACAACACAACTGATTGGCTCAAACACATTAAGAAGGAAAGACATTACACAAACAAACTTTTGATAGACACAGCTGTTAACTGAAATGTGTTCCAGGTGACTACCTCATGAAGCTGGTTGAGAGAATGCCAAGAGTGTGCAAAGCTCATCAAGGCAAAGGGTGGCTACTTTGAAGAATCTCAAGTATAAGATATATTTTGATTTGTTTAACACTATTTTGGTTACTACATGATTCCATATGTGTTATTTCATAGTTTTGATGTCTTCACTATTATTCTACAATGTAGAAAATAGTAAAAATAAATTAAACCCTTGAATTGAGTAGGTGTGTCCAAACCTTTGACTGGTACTGTAAATCAACCCAACTCCATTTGTTGCCACTATCATGTATCCCAGTTACCCCCAAAAAGGAGTTGTACAGAACTTGCAACCCCCCGCATACACACATGCATGTGCGCACACGCAAACATGCACACACAATCAATGCGCAAAAATGGCCTGCCATTGCATCCATAAACGGTGATGCATTTTTTCCAAACGAAAGATAGCCTACAGAAATAACTCCCATTTTTCACCTGCATTTGGAGTTGAAAATCATTCATGTTAGCAGCCAATATCAAGTAGGTATATATCATGTCACTTCTCTGGAGTCCAGAGCAAGCAAAATCATACAGTCTACTTGCAGTGGAGGTTGCAGGATCTGATGGACAAGCGTTCTGTACCGTGCCAACAATTTCCAGGGCAGCCTGCCTGCAGAGTGCGCGTTGTCAATAGGTAGGCCGGCTCTTCCTTAAACATATCATTATACTTTGGGCAGAATATGTTACATCTTCAACCCACAACTTTGAAGACAGTGCAATGTTATAGCTGCTTATCTTTAGACAGCCAGTATCCACCCAAACTAGACCTATCTGAAATATGAAAATGATTCATCAAAATCACCAGATACCCTATTGTACTGGCAGAGATGAGTCAGTAGTAGATTGATAAACTGCATTTTATATAGATGATGAATGTAGGCCTACTCTGTTTTTGCCATGCAAAACTGAAGGAAATTAAACAAGTTCTTTCTGGTCACTAATCTGGATATGCGCACCCGCCTTTGCGCGCCAATGCTAATGATTGGTCATTGGTCAGCAATCAAGACACCAACTTTTTGGTTTTGAAGCATAAACGGCACGGCTTGCAAACTATCACGGATTACAAAGGGAAGGACAGCCGCAAACTGTCCAATGACGCGAGCCTACCAGACAAGCTAAATACCTTCTATACTCGCTTCAAGGAAAGAACATTGAACATGCATGAGAGCACCAGCTGTTCCGGATGACTGCGTGATCATCCTCTCCGTAGCTAATGTGATTAAGACCTTTAAACAGGTTAACATTGACAAGGCCGCAGGGCCAGTCGGAGTACCAGGACGCATACTCAGAGCATGCGCTGACCAGCTGGCAAGTGTCTTCACTGACGTTTTCAACCTTTCTCTGACCCAGTCTGTAAATACCTACAGGTTTCAAGCAGACCACCATAGTCCATGTGCCCAAGAACGCCAAGGTAACCTGTATAAATGCCTATCACCCCATAGCACTCACATCTGTAGCCATGAAATGCTTTCAAAGGCTGGTCATAACTCACATCAACACCTGGATGCTGTTCATTGAGTACAGCTCAGCGTTCAACCGTTGTGCCCTCCAAGATCATCACTAAGCTAAGGACCCTGGGATTAAACACCTCCCTGTGCATCTGAATCCTGGACTTACTGATGGGCCGCCCCCAGGTGATGAGGGTAGGCAACAACACATCTGCCACGGGGGCCCCTCGGGGATGCGTGCTTATTCCCTTCCTGTTCACCCACGATTCCAACACCATCGTTAAGTTTGCAGACAACATAACGGTGGTAAGCATGATCACCGATGACGATGAGACAGCCTACAGGGAGGAGTTCAGAGACCTGGCCCTTTAGGAGGCTGAAAATATTTGGCATGGGCCCTCAGATCTCAAAAGGTTATACAGCTGCACCATTGAGAGTATCTTGACTGACTGCATTCCCGCTTGGTGTGACAACTGCTTAGCTTCCGACTGCAAGGCGTTACAGAAGGTAGTGCGTACGCCCTAGTACGTCACTGGGGCCGAGCTCCCTGCCATCCTGGAACTCTATACCAGGCGGTGTCAGAGGATGGTCCTAAAAATGGTCAAAGACTCCAGCCTCCCAAGTTATAGAATGTTCTCTCTGCTACCGCACTGAAATCGGTACCGGAGCGCCAAGTCTGCGACCAAAGGGCTCCTGAACAGCATTTACCCCCAAGCCATAAGACAGCTGAACAGCTAATCAAATAGCTACAGCTTCATTAAATAGTGCAAATAGCTTGCAGCATCATTAATACCAAAACACCAGTCTCAACGTCAACAGTGAAGAGGCGACTCCGGAATGCTGGCCTTCTAGGCAGAGTTCCTCTGTCCAGTGTCGGTGTTCTTTTGCCCATCTTAATCTTTTCTTTTTATTGGCCAGTCTGAGATATGGCTTTTTCTTTGCAACTCTGCCTAGAAGGCCATCATCGGAGTCGGAGTTGCCTCTTCACTGTTGATGTTGAGACTGGTGTTTTGCGGGCACTATTTAATGAAGCTGCCAGTTGAGGACTTGTGAGGCGTCTGTTTCTCAAATTAGACACTCTAATGCACTTGTCCTCTTGCGCAGTTGTGCACCAGGGCCTCCCACTCCTCTTTTTATTCTGGTTAGAGCCAGTTTGCGCTGTCCTGTGAAGGGAGTAGTACACAGCATTGTAGAGATCTTCAGTTTCTTAGCAATTTCTCGCATGAAATAGCCTTGATTTCTCAGAACAAGAATAGACTGAAGTTTCAGAAGAAAGTTATTTGTTTCTGGCCATTTTGAGCCTGTAATCAAACCCACAAATGCTGATGCTCCAGATACTCAACAAGTCTAAAGAAGGCCAGTTTTCAGCTGTGCTGAAGGGTTTTCTAATGATCGATTAGCCTTTTAAAATTATAAACTTGGATTAGCTAACACAACGTGCCTTTGGAACACAGGAGTGATGGTTGCTGAGCACCAACAGAGATGGCCTCCTCGCTTCGCGTTCCTAGGACACTATGCAGTATTTTTTAAATTTTTAATGTGTTATTTCTTGCATTGTTACCCCAGGGAATATTAGGTTTTATTACATACAGTCGGGAGGAACTATTGGATATAAGAGCAACGTCAGCTCACCAACATAACGACCAGGAATACGACTTTTCCGAAGTGGATCCTCTGTTTGGTCCACCACCCAGGACAATGGATCGAATCCCAGCCAGTGACCCAAAACAACGGCGACGCAGAAGGAGCTGTCTTCTGGTCAGGCTCCGTAGACGGGCACATCGCGCACCGCTCCCGAGCAGACTACTCGCCAATGTCCAGTCTCTTGACAACAAGGTAGACGAAATCCAAGCAAGGGTTGCCTTCCAGAGAGACATCACAAATTGCAACGTTCTTTGTTTCACAGAAACATGGCTCACTCGGGATACGTCATCATGGTGACATGGTGTGATCATAACAACATACAGGAACTCAAGTCCTTTTGTTCACCTGATCTAGAATTCCTTACAACCAAAACCTGCGGGCTCTCCTTCACTGCAGCCAACGTGAGTAAAACATTTAAATGTGTTAACCCTCGCAAGACTGCCTGCCCAGACGGCATCCCCAGCCGCGTCCTCAGAGCTTGCGCAGACCAGCTGGCTGGTGTGTTTACGGACATATTAAATCAATCCCTATCCCAGTCTGCTGTTCCCACATGCTTCAAGAGGGCCACCATTGTTCCTGTTCCCAAGAAAGCGAAGGTAACTGAGCTAAATGACTATCGCCCTGTAGCACTCACTTCCGTCATCATGAAGTGCTTTGAGAGACTAGTCAAGGACCATATCACCTCCACCCTACCTGACACCCTAGACCCACTCCAATTTCCTTACCGCCCCAATAGGTCCACAGATGATGCAATCACACTGCACACTGCCCTAACCCATCTGGACCAGAGGAATACCTTTGTAAGAATGCTGTTTATCGACTACAGCTCAGCATGTAACACCATAGTGCCCTCCAAACTCGTCATTAAGCTCGAGACCCTGGGTCTCGACCCCGCCCTGTGCAACTGGGTCCTGGACTTCCTGACGGGCCACCCCCAGGTGGTGAGGGTAGGTAACAATATCTCCACCCCGCTGATCCTCAACACTGGGGCCCCACAAGGGTGAGTTCTCAGCCCTCTCCTGTACTCCCTGTTCACCCATGACTGCGTGGCCTAGCACGTCTCCAACTCAATCATCAAGTTTGCAGACGACACTACAGTGGTAGGCTTGATTACCAACAACGACGAGACAGCCTACAGGAAGGAGGTGAGGGCCCTCGGAGTGTGGTGTCAGGAAAATAACCTTACACTCAATGTCAACAAAACAAATGAGATGATCGTGGACTTCAGGAAACAGCAGAGGGAGCAGCCCCCTATCCACATTGACGGGACAGTAGTGGAGAAGGTGGAAAGGTTTAAGTTCCTCGGCGTACACATCACGGACAAACGGAAATGTTCCACCCACACAGACTGCATGGTGAAGAAGGCGCAACAGTGCCCCTTCAACCTCAGGAGGCTGAAGACATTTGGCTTGTCACCAAAAACACTCACAAACTTTTACAACTTTTATTAATTCCTTTACACTTGTGTGTATAAGGTAGTTGTTGTGAAATTGATAGGTTAGATTACTTGTTAGATATTACTGCATGGTCAGAACGAGAAGCACAAGCATTTCGCTACACTCGCATTAACATCTGCTAACCATGTGGATTTGATTTGCTGATCATGAGCCTCTGTACGCCTATGTAGATATTCCATTTTTAAAAATCAGCCGTTTCCAGCAACAATAGTCATTTACAACATTAACAATGCCTACACTGTATTTCTGATCAATTTGATGTTATTTTAATGGACAAAAAAAATGTGCTTTTCTTTAAAAAACAAGGACATTTCTAAGTGACCCCAAGCTTTTAAATGTTAGTGTATATGTACATATTACCTCAATTACCTCAACTACATTGTACCCCTGCACATTGACTCGGTACCGGTACTCCTTGTATATAGCCTCGTTGTTGCTATTTTATTGTGTTACTATTTCCTGATTTTCTTATTTGCACATTTTTCTTACTTTTTAACTCGGCATTGTTGGGAAAGGGCCTGTTGTATTCGGCACATGTGACAAATAAAATGTTATTTAACGACTATTTGCGGGCAGTGGGTTCAGAACAACAACGACAAAATGGTCAGTAAATTATACCTCCACTGAAAAGGGCCCTTGGACACTGGAATGGCCAAGGGGCATGTGCTCTGCACAGTACATCACCCCTGAAACCTGCTGTCTGGGTTTGATTGAATAGAGGTGTTAGTGAGGGACAGATGGTGATGTCTCGACCATGTTCACATCTCATGTTCATATTTAATTATTTTTTTTTACCAACTGCTGCATGTGTCTGTTCAGATGTGGGAGAAAGCCATTGAGATGGGTAAACAGCTGGCAAAGATGCACGAGAACCAGATGTTTGACTTCATGGAGATTAGCCAACTGCTGGTAAGACGATTTATCTTCTGCTATTGTGCTGTAGTCTGAGATTTATTCAAAATATTGTCACTACTGATTATAGATGTTTCTTTAAAAACATGCAAAGTAAAACTAAAAAGTATTATCCTCTTAGTTTCTTCATGGTAAAAAGGCTTCACCAACATCGCAAGAGAGGGATTGTTAATAGCCCACTGCCAATTTAGAGGCCTTTTCAATAGGACCAGGTCTAATGCTGTACTGGCATGCTTTTCAGTGTTCTCAAAGGCTAGGAGTTAATTACATAAAGTGCCTTCAGAAAGTATTCACACCCTGTGAATTTTACCCAAATGTGTTGTGTTACAGTCTGAATTTAAAATGGATTCAATTGAAATGTTGTGTCACTGGCCTACACACAATACCCCATAATGTCAAAGTGGAGTTATGTTTTAGATTATTATTTGTATTAATTAAAAATGAAAAGTGGAAATGTCTTTAGTCAATAAGTATTCAACCCCATTGTTATGGTACGCCTAAATACGTTCAGGAGTAAATATGTGCTTAACAAGTCACATAATACATGTCATGGACTCACTCTGTGCAATAATAGTATTTAACATGATTTTTGAATGATTACCCCCATCCATACAATTATCTGTAAGGTCCCTCAATCGAGTAATGAATTTCCAGCACAGATTAATCCACAAAGACCAGGGAGGTCTTTGGGTAAAAATTAGTTGAGTAAAACATTTCAAAAGCAGACATTGAATATACCTTTGAGCATGTTGAAGTTTTTAATTACACTTTGGATGATGTATCAATATACCCAGTCACTACAAAGATGCATACGTCCTTCCTAACTCAGTATCCGGAGAGGCCTAGTTACAGTTTTGACTTAAATCGTCTTCAAAATCAATGAGAAGACTTGAAAATGGCTGTCTAGCAATGATCAACAACCAACTTGACAGAGTTTAAATAATTATTTTAAGAATGTGCATATATTGTGCAATCCATGTGTGCAAAGCTCTCAGAGACTTACCCAGAAAGACTCACAGTTGTAAACACTGCCAAAGGTTATTCTAATGTATTGACTCATGTGTGTCAATACTTATATAAATTAGATATTTATGTACTTCATTTTCAATGAATTTGCAAAAAAAAATTATTAACATGTTTTCACTTTGTCATTTTGGGGTATTGTGTGTAGATATATGTAGATATATAAATATATTTATTCCATTTTGAATTCAGGCTGTAACACAGCAAAATGTGAAATAAATCAAATGGGTATGAATACTTTCTGAAGGCACTATACAATGTGAATGAATTGTTCAAGATACATTGTCAAAGGCTAGGATAACCATGTCTTGTCTAAGACAGAAGGTCATTTCAGCTAGCCCAATCCAAATAACAGTAATAGTTGAAGAAAAAAACAATTCATTACATCAGAAAACAGAAGTTGAGGAAATGGGGAAGAGATAAGAGTTACTGCCAACAGTCTCACCCATGCACTGCCGGTTGACATACTGGCATCTGCCGTTAGGAAGTAATAGTGAATGAATTATGAAGTGATACTCTATTGTATGTCATGTTTTTGTAAATACTGTGTCATTGTGGTATTCAACCGTTCTTCGCTGCAGTGGAGTGGTACAAAAACTGTGTTCTGTCACACTGTGCCAGACAATCTATGTTCATTATGGATCCTTAAATTTCACACTGAACCATGTTTGTATTTGTTTTTTCTACAGTTGTAATGAGATGCTACAGTATGTTGTATGTTGTCTGTGTTCCTGATTGTGGCTTTGTTACTCTCTCTGCTGTCGTCCACAGAAACAGCAAGCCCAGTTCTTTGAGAATATAATGCATGCCATGCGGCCTCAGCCAGAATACTTTGCTGTGGGATACTATGGCCTTGGATTCCCCACTTTCCTCAGAGTGAGATTATTAACTATTTTCCTAAATTCAGTCTACATAGCACATTTCAAGGTCTGTTTTATTCACCAGAGATTATGTGTTCATGTGCCTTTTATTAATTTTACTTATGGCACGCTCTATCAAATGAAATGATAGTGTCACGCCCTGACCTTAGAGAGCCTTTTATTTCTCTGTTTTTGGTTAGGTCAGGGTGTGATTAAGGTGGGCATTCTATGTTTTCTATTTCTTTGTTGTTTTTGCCTTGTGTGGTTCCCAATCAGAGGCAGCTGTCTATCGTTGTTTCTGATTGGGGATCATATATAAGTTGGTATTTTCCATTTGGGTTTTGTGGGGAGTTATTTTCTGTTTAGCTGTTTTGTTGCATGACAGAACTGTGCATGTTTGTTTTTTTCTACTTTTTTTATTTTGTTGCGGTGTTTAGTTTATTAAAAATCATGAACGCCTACCAAGCTGTACCTTGGTCTCCTTCTTCAACCCACGAGACTCGTTACAGATAGTCAATTGTTGAAAAAAATGTTTCACGATGTATAATGCAGGCTATACTAGTTAGCCGTTCCATAAAGCAGTAGGTGATTCTATGGATTGAATACCTTCCATAATCTTGTCAGGTTCTTGTCAGAATGTGTTCTTAACTGACGTGCCTAGTTAAATAAGGGTTCAATTAAAAAATCAAGGACAGAACTGCTTTGATTTGGCATAACATCAATATTTCTACACTGCAGTGGCACATTCCTGTATACCACAGTTCATCTTTAATTTAAGATTGGACATCTTCTGTAGCATATAGTTCAATAACAACATCATAATTAATAAAATAAAATACAATTTTATTGGTCACATACACATGGTTAACAGATGTTAATGCGAGTGTAGCGAAATGATTGTGCCACATTAAATCATATAAATCATATAATTCATACTTGATTGGCTACCATATACACTGCCTTCAGAAAGTATTCACACCCTTATACTTTTTCCACATTTTGTTACAGCCTGAATGTTTGTGTCACTGATCTCCACACAATAATACCCCATCATATCAAAGTGCAATTTTGTTTGTAGACATTTTTTGAAATGATAAAAAAATGTAATGCTGAAATGTCTTGAGTCAATAAGTATTCAAAATAAATTCAGGGGTAAAACTGTGCTTAAGAAATCATGGACTCAATAATAGTGGTTAATATTTATTTTTTATGACTCACTGTACCCCACACATACAATTATATATAAGGTCCATCAATCGAATAGTGAATTTCAAGCACAGATTCAAGCACAAAAACCAGGGAGATTTTCAGATGCCTCACAAAGGAGGGCACTGATTGTAGGTGTATTTTTTAAAAAGACGCTGAATATCCCTTTGAGCATAATTAAGTTAATAATTCGGCTTTGGATGGTGCTTCAATACACACAGTCACTACAAAGATACAGTAGTTCTTCCTAACTAAGAGGAAGGAAACTGCTCAGGGATTTCACCGTTGAAACCGTTACAGAGTTTAATGGTGGTGATATGAGAACTGAGGATGGATTGAAAACATTGTAGTTAACTTAAATGACAGAGTGAAAGAAGGAAGCCTGTACAGAATACAAATATTCCAAAACAGGCATCCTGTTTTCAATAAGGCACCAAATTAAAACTGCAAAACATTGGGCAATGAAATTAACTATATGTCCTGAATAAAAAGTGTTATGTTTGGGGCAAATCCACAGCACATCACTGAGTAACACTGTTCATATTGTCAAGTATGGTGGTGGCTGCATCATGTTATGGGGATGCTTGTCATTGGCAAGGACTAGGGAGTTTTTTAGATTAAAGTTAATGGAATAGAGCTAAGTACAGGCAAAATCCTAGAGGGAAATCTGGTTCAGTCTGCTTTCCAACAGACACTGGGAGATGAATTCACATTTCAGCAGGACAATAACCTAAAACAATGGAGTTGCTTACCAAGATTACATTAAATGTTCCTGAGTGGCCTAGTTACAGTTGTGGATTGAAAATCTATGGCAAGATTTGAAAATGGTTGTCTAGCAATGATCAACAATCAAAGCTCTTAGAGACTTACCCAAAAAGACTCACAACTGTATCCGCCGCCAAAGATGCTTCTACAAAGTATTGACTCAGGGTTGTGAATACTTATGTCAGTTTGTATTTTCTGTATTACATTTTCAATAAATTGGCAAAAATGTCTAAAACATGTTTTCAATCTGTCATTATTGTGTGTAAAAATAAATGTAACCCATTTTGAGTTCAGTCTGTAACACAACAAAATGTGGATTAAGTCAAGGGGTAATGAATACTCATCTTTGAATGGATTTGCTCATACAGAACAAGGTGTTCATCTACCGTGGTAAGGAGTACGAGTGGCTGGAGGACTTCAGTCTGAAGCTGCTGTCTCAGTTCCCAAACGCCGCCAGGATGACCAGCACAGCGCCCCCTGGGGACAACATCTGTAACTCCCAAGGACAGCGTATCCTTTAGCCCTCTTGCAGCATGCCCTCGTTCTCCCAGCTATTTAATGCTATTTAAATGTTAATAGGTGTTAATGCTTCTAATCAGGACATTGTTCATTTTTACCTTTCTCAAGGACACAGTTTTGAACCTGTAATCCACTGGTGCCCCAGTCTCTGTTTACCTATAGCACTAGGGATTAGTTTTAGTTTTTGAATAATATACAGTCCTATCCTTAGCTGCTCTTCACAGACATCCAGTGTTTTACAGTCAAGCCAGTCCTTACTGTGCCCACCCAGTTCAAAGACAAGGGGGTCCCTGAGCAGATTCTAAAGTAAGGACACAACAGTTTGTGGTATGATTAATTTGTCTTACATATGCATTACATTGTTGGTCCCTCTTCCTCTCCTAGCTACTACAGAACCAATGAAGTGGACCAGTTCCAGTATTCCAGACCCTTCAGGAAAGGTGCAAAGAACCCAGACAATGAATTTGCAGTGAGTACCTTTCACACAGCTCTGACAGACACACCATGCTGCAAAGTCCCAACAAAGCCAGATCCCTCCATTTATACTAACGCTCTTGTCTTTGAACATCGCTAAGAAACTCAGGAATTTAGCCCTTTTACTTAGCAGTTTAACACAAGAGTTTGTTGTTCAAAATATCTGTGCTAACCATTCCTGCATATTTTCTGCCTCATGTTACAGACCATGTGGATCGAGAGGACAACTTACATCACATCCTATTACTTCCCAGGGATTCTAAAATGGTTTGAAGTGAAGTCCATCTCTGTTGTAAGTTCTCTCAGTAATGATGATGACAAGCACAGTAAGACAAACTTACTGGTGTTCATGTGCTCTATGTTTAATCTAAACACAGTTGAGTACTCTGCTACCACCCACAGCAAATAGTTCCCACTCAACCAATTTGGTCTTCTACACTTCAATGTCTCCTCACCTCTCCTTGCTTTTCTATTGGTCAGGAGGAGATCAGCCCCCTGCAGAATGCTGTGGAAACCATGGAGATGGCCAATGAGAAGCTCAGTAACCTGGTTCAGCAGCAGGCCTGTGACAGCTCCACGTCAGTCCACCCACTCTCCATGATGCTCAATGGCATTGTTGACCCTGCCGTCATGGGTGGCTACACCAACTATGAGAAGGTTTGACTTCCACTATTATTTTGTAGGAGGTTAAATCCTTTCCAATTTTATTTCACATTTAAGTGAAGATTTGTCACCTGGTTCTTATTTTCAAATCAAATCAAATTGTTTTAGTCACATGCGCTGAATACAGCAGGTGTGGTCCTTAGAGTGAAATACTAACTTACCAGCCCCTAACCAACAAAGCATATAAAAAAAATATTTTAAAAATAAAAGTAACAAGTAATTAAAGAGCAGCAGTAAAATAACAATAGCAAGAGTATATACAGGGGGGTACCAGTACAGAGTCAATGTGCGGGGTAATTGAGGTAATATGTACATGTATGTAGAATTCTTACAGTGACTATGCATAGATGATAACCACAGAGAGTAGCAGCAGTGTAAAAGGGGGGGCTATGCAAATAGTCTGGGTAGCCATTTGATTATATGTTCAGGAGTCTTATTGCTTGGGGGTAGAAACTGTTTAGAAGCCTCTTGGACCTAGACTTGGCGCTTGCCGTGCGGTAGCAGAGAGAACAGTCTATGACTAGGGTGGCCCATGCAGTACCAGAGAGAACAGTCTTTGACTAGGGTGGCTGGTTTCTTCAACAATTTTTAGGGCCTTCCTCTGACACCACCTGGTATAGAGGTCCTGGTTGGCAGGAAGCTTGGCCGTACGCACCTTTCAGTCTCCTGAGGGGGAATAGGTTTTGTCGTGCCCTCTTCACGTGTGCTTGGACCATGTTAGTTTGTTGGTGATGTGGACACCAAGGAACTTGAAGCTCTCAACCTGCTCCACTACAGCCCCGTCAATGAGAATGGGGGCATGCTCGGTCCTCATTTTCCTGTATTCCACAATCATCTCCTTTGTCTTGATCACGTTGAGGGAGAGGTTGTTGTCCTGGCACCACACGGCCTGCTCTCTGACCCCCTGACTATAGGCTGTCTCGTTGTCGGTGATAAGGCCCGTTATGTCTTCGGCAAACGTAATGATGGTGTTGGAGTCATGCCTGGCCGTGCAGTCATGAGTGAACAGGGAGTACAGGAGTGGACTGAGCACGCACCCCTGAAGAGCCCCTGTGTTGAGGATCAGTGTGGCGGATGTGTTGTTCCCTACCCTCACCACCTGGGGGTGGCCCAGGGTTAGGAAGTCCAGGATCCAGTTGCAGAGGGAGGTGTTTAGTCCCAGGGTCCTTAGCTTATTGATGAGCTTTGAGGGCACTATGGTGTTGAATGCTGAGCTGTAGTCAATGAATAGCATTCTCACATAGGTGTTCCTTTTGTCCAGGTGGGAAAGGGCAGTGTGGAGTGCAATAGAGATTGCATCATCTGTGTATCTGTTAGTGTGGTACGCAAATTGGAGTGGGTCATACGGTTTCTGGGATAATGGTGTTGATGTGAGCCATGACAAGTCTTTCAAAGCATTTCATGGCTACAGACGTGAGTGCTACGGGTCGGTAGTCATTTAGGCAGGTTACCTTAGTGTTCTTAGGCACAGGGACTATGGTGGGCTGCTTAAAACATGTTGGTATTACAGACTCGGTCAGTGACAGGTTGAAAATGTCAGTGAAGACACATGCCAGTTGGTCAGCGCATGCTCGCAGTACACGTCCTGCTAATCCATCTGGCCCTGCGTCCTTGTGAATGTTGACCTGTTTAAAGGTCTTACATCGGCTGCGGAGAGCGTGATCACACAGACCTTCCGGGAACAGCTGGTGCTCTCATGCATGTTTCAGTGTTATTTGCCTCGAAGCGAACATATAAGTAGTATAGCTCGTCTGGTAGGCTCGTGTCACTGGGCAGCTCTCGACTGAGCTTCCCTTTGTAGTCTGTAATAGTTTCCAAGCCCTGCCACCTCCGACGAGCGTCAGAGCCGGTGTAGTATGATTCGTTCTAAGTCCTGTATTGACGCTTAGCCTGTTTGATGGTTCGTTGGAGGGTATAGCGGGATTTCTTAAAAGCTTCCTTGAAAGCGGCAGCTCTGTTATGTTAGCTACTATTTATTGTGACCATATGACCATATGTCCCAGTAATAAAAATGTTTATTCCACCCCCTTTCTTTCTCTGAAGGCGTTCTTCACTGACACCTACATACATGAACACCCAGAGGACCTTGAGATTATTGAGGTCCTCAAACATCTTATTGCCCTCCAGGTACAGTATATCCTCATTCTCCCCTTGTTATTGAACCTGACCTTAGACATGCAGTACATGCCGTAAGAACAGAGGCTCCTCCCTCCTCCTCTCCCCTCAGATCCCTCTCCTGGCTGATGGGATCCGGATCCACGGGGAGAAATCCACGGAGCAGCTGAAGCCTTTACACAATCGCCTGCTCACCTGTTTCTCTGACCTGCGGGAGAGAGTGGAGAAGCATTACGGCGTCATAACCCTGGTCTGTTGCCAGCAGCAAACTCAATTTAATGTTAGAGGGTGGCAACTTTAGCTATTGGCTCCTCTGACTGCCTCCCTATTAAACTCCCCTCATTCAAAGCAGAGTGTACATTATATAAATCTTTCTTTAGGCACTCCATTGCTGCTAGTGTTTTGCCTGTCAATCCACTCATCCCCTGCCAAGTTTACTGATGATGTTTAATCCCATTTGTGTGTCCCAGCCCTGCTCGCTGACTGAGAGGAAGAAGAGTCGCGTGGGCTCAGTAGTGATTCCCTACATCCTGTCCTCCACCCTGCGCCGCATGTCCACCGTCTCCATCATCTCCACCACCTCCTCAGGCCTCTCCAGCGGCTCTGCCTCCTCTGATGGACCCTCACGGCGCTCCTCCTCCCAGGAGTCAGTCCTTCACCTCCTCCTCTTTCCTCCTTCCTTCTCCCTCCTCCTCCCAGGAGACAGTCCCCCTCCGCCCTCCCTCCTCCTCCCTTCTCCCTAGCTGTGTTTCTCTCTTTGTGCTGCTCTGGTGGTCAATTTGTGTTGCTATGTTTGTAAGGAGTATACTTGTCTGTGCTTTTCCACATCTCACAGTGTGACATTGTCTGATGTCTTGCACATGCCAATGAATCCCTCTAACTGTACACCCCCAACCCCCCCATTTCTCTCACTCTCTCTTTCTCTATCTGTCCTGATATCCATCATCAGTTCACTGTTGTCCCGTGCCACTGCCAATGATCGCCGGGCCTCGATGTTGTCCCGCTCGGAAGATGACAACCGGATTGGCCGAAAGAACAGAAAAGAATGGAGTGTGAGCAAGTCACAGGTTTTGGTGGAGAGACAGCCAGACATAGATGAGGTAACTTAAATGGGTTTGGGCTCATAAAAAAAGGCAACAAAGGTGTAATTTGAGAATGTAAGTAATTACCCATGTACTTGATTGATTTCAAGGAGGGCTGTATCTTTGTACTCTAATCCTTAGCAGACCCTTCCAGAGAAGCAACAGAGACCCAAAAGCCTACAGTTTGGGGACCGTCGCCTGACCCTGTCTCTGTTCCAGGGAGCCTCTTCTCAGCTCAGCCTTGGCAACCCTCTCAGCCCCCTGCCAGCCTCTCCTCACACTCCTCGCAGCTCCAGTACGTAGCTTAACTACGCACGAAGGATACCTTCAAAGCAGCCTATCCCAAACAACCTTTTAGAGATACATACCGGTTCACCCTAAACACAGAAAAAGTCAACTGCACAGGCATAGAGATCAACCCTGTATTGGATCCATGCCTCGTCCACACACAGTTTTACCTGTCATGCAGCCTAAAATATGTGTGTTTTGTCACTCTCTCTCTATGCAGGTTATTCATCTCTCCTTGAAGATAATGATGCCATCACTGACACTCCTGGGACACCCCCACCCATGCCACCAAAGAAACATCCCCACGAGATGTTTGACCTCCCCCAAAACTCCTCTGAGGTACCGCGAAACTGAAAACATCTATATTTTTTGTAAAATGCGCGTTGTGAAACAGATTATTTTAAAAGTTTATTTTTTACTCTGGTCTCTCCATAGTTCCTTCCTCCTCTGCCTCAGAAAATTGAAAGCAAGCCCCCTCCACCTCCTCCTAAGACCAGGAAGTCTATGTTCCCCGGCTCCTACGAGCACAGTCCTCAGTGAGGATCCTCCACCTGCTGCCTGGGATGGCTTGGTTTATTTTGTGGTACTGTAGCACTTTATTGTTACATAACTATTACAGGACCAGTACCTGTTATGTACTTCAGAATTACATGTCAACAATTTATATTGCTGATTCTTACGACAAGTAAGAACCAACCAACTGGTTCTTGTGGTGTATGTGCCCTGTGAATATCTAAGAAACAAGCATACAGTTAAGTCATTAAAACTCGTTTTTCAACCACTCCCCAAATTTCTTGTTAATAAACTATAGTTTTGGCAAGTCGGTTAGGACATCTACTTTGTGCACTGCACAAGTCATTTTTCCAAAAATTGTTTACAGACAGATTATTTCACTTATAATTCACTGTATCACAATTCCAGTGGGTCAGAAGAATACATGCACTACGTTGACTGTGCCTTTAAACAGCTTGGGAAATTCCAGAAAATTATGCCATGGCTAATTGGCATCTATTATGATAGGCTAATTGACATCATTTGAATCAATTGGAGGTCTACCTGTGAATGTATTTCAAGGCCTACCTTCAAACTGTGCCTCTTTGCTTGACATCATGGAAAAATCAAAAGAAATCAGCCAAGACCTCAGAAAATAATTATAAACCTCCACAAGTCTGGTTCATCCATGGGAACAATTTCCAAACACCTGAAGGTACCACGTTCATCTGTACAAACAATGGTACGCAAGTATAAACACCATGGGACCACGCAGCCGTCATATCGCTCAGGAAGGAGACGCGTTCTGTCTCCTAGAGATGAACGTACTTTGGTGCGAAAAGTGCAAATCAATCATAGAACAACAGCAAAGGACATTGTGAAGATGCTGGAGGAAACAGGTACAAAAGTATCTATATCCACAGTAAAACGAGTCCTATATCGACATAACCTGAAACGCCGCTCAGCAAGGAAGAAGCCACTGCTCCAAAACCGCCATAAAAAAGCCAGATTACGGTTTGCAACTGCACATGGGGACAAAGATCGTACTTTTTGGAGAAATGTCCTCTGGTCTGATGAAACAAAAATAGAACTGTTTGGCCATAATGGCCATCGTTATGTTTGGAGGGAAAAGGGGGAGGCTTGCAAGCCAAAGAACACCATCCCAACCGTGAAGCACTGGGGTGGCAGCATCATGTTGTGGGGGTGCTTTGCTGCAGAAGAGACTGGTACACTTCACAAAATAGACGGCATCATGTGGTAGGAAAATGATGTGGCTATATTGAAGCAACATCTCAAGACATCTTAAGTCAGGAAGTTAAAGGTTGGTCGCAAATGGGTCTTCCAAATGGACAATGACCCCAAGCATACTTCCAAAGTTGTGGCAAAATGGCATAAGGACAACAAAGTCAAGGTATTGGAGTGGCCATCACAAAGCCCTGACCTCAATCCCAATAACATTTGTGGGCAGAACTGAAAAAGCAGGTGCGAGCAAGGAGGCCTACAAACCTGACTCAGTTACACCAGCTCTGTCAGGAGGAATGGGCCAAAATTCACCCAACGTATTGTGGGAAGCTTGTGGAAGGCTACCCGAAACGTTTGACCCATGTTAAACAATTTAAAGGAAATGCTACCAAATACTAATTGAGTATATGTGAACTTCTGACCCACTGGGAATGTGATGAAAGAAATAAAAGCTGAAATAAATCATTCTCTCTATTATTATTCTGACATTTCACATTCTTATAACAAAGTGGTGATCCTAACTGACCTAAGACAGGGAATCTTTTACTAGGATTAATTGTCAGGAATTGTGAAAAACTGAGTTTAAATGCATTTGGCCAAGGTGTATGTAAACTTCTGACTTCAACTGTATTTCTGAAAAAGTAGTAATAACGGTGACCGAAACACATTTCCCAAGGGACTTTGAAATGTTGTTGTATATATTTTATATCACTGCTAGGTAAGGGAATGATCAAAGCTTCAATTTTATCTTTTGTCATTATGTGTTAGAATCACACTGAACTGTTAATAAATTCCGGTGCATTCTTCACAAAAAAGCAGAGGCAATGACTGCATTTTAATGTTTTATTATGTGATATAGCTAGGTGAAAACCTTTTAATTAGAATCACTATTACTGATCAAAGGCAGGGAATGTGTGGTATGTGATTCACAACTGGTTTCAGCACGCACAGGCTTGGATTCTGTTGTTGATTATATAGTTTACATCTATGGTTGCATCAGCACTGACCTAAAATGACAGTAAATGCCACCCCTTGACGTTTTGGTTCTCTTTGCCCCGTCATGGTCATAGCACATAGTACATGCATAGTAGTCCTTTTTGAAGGAACTGAGATTGTAATCAAAATGGCATTTTCCCCAAATCATTGAATCAGTAGTATTTGTCTAAGATAAAGTCAAATTGAATAACCTTGACTGACTCATAATACTGTGTAGCTATGCATTAAATCAAATCAAATGTAATTTGTCACATGCTTTGTAAACAACAGGGAAATGCTTATTTACACATTTTTTAGAGACATGCACTGGATTGAATTAATGTAAATTTGATTTTATTGTATATATTTTTTTTAAAGAACAAACTACTTTATATCTTGACCTCTTGCTTTCTATACAAATCAGCTTAATCTATTTTGTTGAAGCAAGTTCTCATTTATGGTAGAGAGAGAATGTTTTTTTGTACAGTTTTCAACAGAACATTGTACAAATGGCAGCAACATGCTGAATTGTGAGTACAACTTACATTTGAAAATAAGAATTGTCAATACTAACTAAAACACAATAAAAAAACAGATGTAGCCAATGAGAAATGTACAAATAATGTTCACCAACAACTGTTAAGCAGGCGAACAATGGCTGGGATGGCGCTGCAACGGAAACACTCAGTCCTGCAGTGGATCAGTTAAGTTGTGGAGTGGGTCAGGTGTACACTAACAGATGATCGTTTAGAGCATATGGTGGTACGGATCGGATTGCGAAGGATCTTGAGAGACTCCTTGCGTGTGTAGAGTGATTGTAGGTCCAGATTGGTGCATGTATCGGAGTAGGAGGTGTAGTCTGCCCATGATGATCTGTACTGCTCTTCTCTGGTCCCTCTCAATGGTGTCCCTTGGTTAGCCCTGAATGCCACACTGGAGCAGCATATTCCTCCACTAGTCGGATGTAGGTGGTGAAAACCATTACCAGGTCCAAATATATACATTCTATACTTTTTTTAAATTCAGTCTTATTTTTTTATGCAGTGCTCCCGTTGTCTGCTGAATTGCTCATCCATGCATGTGATGTATTTCAGAAATTACAGGTTTGATTTATATAGTGCAAGAATGAGTCTTTTATTTTCGAAGGGAACTAACCTTTTTGTATGAGTTTTTCTAACAATGATCAGAACAGATATTTGGTAAAGAGATTTATAGCTATACTAGCATGAAGAAATGTAATATACATTTTTGACCAATAAAACTTGTAAAGCCGACCATAACAGAAATAAATAATTGAATAAATGTTATTTGTTTGGTGACTTTTGTTTGTTATAATATGTATGCTGATGAGGTAAAATGTTCCGTTGAAATGAAGTATTGTTACAGAAGGCTAAACTCTCAGCCTCTAAACTGCCAGCAGAAGTTCTTAGAATCATTATCCTTTACTCATCTATTGCCTTTATCATCCCTTATATCTCTTATCAAGGACATAATAGGCACTAGACGGGACATCATTATAGCTTCTTTGATCAATAATTGTGATAATTGCGATGATAATGTGGCTGCTGAGATTGTTTGACAGTGAGATAGTTTTCATTCTGTCACACAAAGCCTAATTTTCTTTCCATAAATAGTGAGAGAATTTATGTCTGTCAGTAATTTCATTGTGATACCATCGGTTATTCATGTTATACATATGATTCTGTTTCAGTTATATTCATGCTTTATTTGTATGTTCTATATTGAGAAGAACATTTATTTTTTTACGTAGCATTATGTTGAAGTGGACTTAAGTAAAACACAATAATGTTCCCCATACGTGAAAGCAGTTTGTTTCTGTATAGTAGTGTGGGCTGGGCTGGGGAGAGAGGTTTATTGCGTAGTTTAGTGTCGTTTATTGCAGTAGGGCCTGTGTGATATTTAGCTACTGGTCATGTTAATCTAGTTTGCTAATGGCCTGTTCCTTCCTGTCAGATACTGGGGGACAGGATATCACTCTCCCTGCAGTCCCTTCGTCACATGGCCACAGACTACTGTAGGGATGTTTCCAGGCTGCCCTGTGATGTGTGCTCATCCATGGACGAGTTTAGCTGGGCTTGGTTTTTACCGTCAACATTTACCCATATCTTCTTGGACATAAACAACATTCCTGACCACATGCCATTGACAGACATAAGTAGACTTGAGTGCAGCTGTCTGATAATAAATGCCCCTGTGTATCTCCGTATTAGACTTCACTAGATGGTGCTAGAGGGAATGTAGCGGTGGGGTATTTATTGTCAGTGTTGCCGAAATAGGACAGATGGTTTTCACATATTTTAAGAGGTGAAAAGTAACTAATTATAACTACTCTTGTTTTCAAAGTACGTAATTTTACTTCTACTTGAGTAAAATTTCATTAAAGTAACAGTACTTCTACTTGAATAGGATATTTCAGTACTCTTCCACCCCTGATGAGTGAGTGAGTGAGTGAGGGAAAGAGTGTGTGGGTGAGTCAGTGAATGTCGGACGGTCCTCTGGACAAGTAACAAGTATCAGAGGGGTGAATGAGGGATTGAATAGGTGAAGGATTGGACATGTTTATTTATGGAGTATATTGAAGTCTGGCAACTTCATTGTTTATGTACTTTATTTTGTATTGGTTTTGTATTTATCAATACATTTTAATTGCTTAGAATGTTTCATGTATTTTCAAATGTTAATAGTATATTATTTTTTACAAATCCTTCATTTTTTACCTTGTAGCAACTCATAAATTCCTTCTGTACATTAATTTCCTCTCTTCCTTTTCAATTTAATGCATGGCAAAGATCATGTGTAACAACTTTCAAGTAACCTTAGCGAAGGTAGCTAATTATTAAGGTTTTTATATAAAATAGTAACTCAATTACTTTCACTCGAGTACTTTTTTGCTACTTTTTTTACCTTTACTTGAGTAGTTTTTTTTACACCAGTAATTTTAAATCTACTTGAGTAAAATGTATTTAAAGTAACAGTACTTCTACTGGAGTAGGATATTTCAGTATGCTTTCCACCCCTGCATATTTCCCTTAATATTCTAGATGGTTTGTGAGCAGAGGTTATACAGAATGTGTATGCAACCACTATACATCACATCGTACAGATTTTCAGCAAATATTAACCACCCTTTCCAAATGCAGTTTGATTGGTAGAGTGTCTTGTTTGGTTGTTATCTAGTAATGACCTTGGTATAGATGTCAAAGGAATATACAGAACCATAAGAATCCCATTCGCTATGCTCTCAACTGAAAAAGATAGGAACTGACACTGGATATTAGCTATTGAGATGAGAGAAACAAAGGCGAAATAGAGGCATTTATTGTAGGCTATGGCAAAGCCCTATAATGAGTAGCCATGATATTAATATGGACTGTAAATCTTTAATCAATATCTGTAATGGCAAAAGACATAGGTTATTCATGAATTAATAACTACACCACATTGAAAAATATTCTTAATTATACTGAGAAGAACATTAAACAACAGAGACAGGGCTGTTAGCTAAAATACTATAATATTTATTCACATGTTATTTTATATATCTAATATAGGTTTATGCCTGGAAAAACAAGCCACACATTGAACCTAATGATGAAGTTAAGTGGTCAGACAATAAGATGACTCTAAATCCATACTATCCAAACATATATATAGTGCTTTTCTTCTAACAGAGATACTCAAAATGCTTTACATAGCAGGGGGAAACTCACCTCATCACCACCAATGTGGGTCACCCACCTGGGTGATGCACGGTGACCATTTTTGTGCCAGAATGCTCACCGCAACATGTTAAATTAATGTACCCAAGGCCATTGTGGCTACCCTGGTCTGACTCAGTGTTTGACTGTGTGAGCAGAGCTGGGTTTGCATTTGGTCTCTGGCACCTTTAGGCAGGACAGACAGGGAAACTCATCCAGGCCGACATTGTAAGAGTGGAGGAGAACCTTCCAGAATGTCTTCTTACCGTAGATAAGAACCAAGGCACTGAAAGTGGTATAGATGGAGGTGAAGAGAAAAGAGAGCAGAATAGCATTCTCTTTCTTCACCGTCACCTGATAGTACGCATATAGATCAACCACCATGAAACAGAGGAAAACAACCACCAGGGCGAGGGTCATGCGTATCACCCGCATCTCAGAGCCCAGCTTGGGTGCGTGGGAACCATTGGTACTGGCCTTCATGTGCTGGAGATGGATGCCCAGGTGAACAGAGATGGATATGCAACACTTTACCATCAGAACTCCCGGTAGGATATTAGAGAGGACTAGATAAACAGTGTTATAGATCATGCCAGGGGTGCCATTAGGCATGATGGAACCGCAGTCCTTGTTTTCCGATGTATTGTTCTCAGGGACGAGGACAGTCAGCATGGGCAGACACGTGCTGAGACCACACATAGGGATGACCAGGACCACAGTGGTGACGTGCTTCAGGATGGCCTCCTGGATCTTGGTGTAGCAGTGGATGGGCTCGATCACTAGCTTGGTGCTGTAGTAGAAGGTCAGGAAGGAGGTGGTCCACATGATAGTGAACTTGAGGCTGAACACTGTCAATATCATTAAGGAGTAGAACAGCTCTTCCAGTCGGCAGTCTTTGTCTATTTCGGTCATGGTCATCCAGAGATAGCAGAGCAGCTGGTGAGCTCCATTGGCCAAGGACAGGGCTGTGATGATGGTCTCACAGGGGGTCCAGTGTTTGTTCTGCTTATAGCTCTTCAGGCTCATCAGGAAGATGAACAGGTTGAAGAACATGGTGAGGACGGCCATCAGGCCAGTTATGACCCAGATAGTCACCTTATTAGCTCCTTGCATGGTGCTGTTGGTTCTTTAAACAACGTCCACCAGCTAATTTGAGGTGTTTTAAGGTGTGTTTGAGGTTGAGGGGGAGGTAGTGCTCGAATGTTTCAATACCATATTTTGCAAGCTTTTTTAATATGACATTTACTTTCAAATTCTTCACTTAACACAGACAGTCAAGGGTATTCTTCATTTGAATCAGACCAACACATAGCCAGGAGCTTTCTGTTCTCTGTAGAAGAAATGTACAAATAGAAAATTAATTGGAAAACATTTTAAAGTCCACAAGGGTAAGGTAAGCAATTACACCATGTTGAGTGTGGCTATTTTGGATGTAGCTTTACCTCAGAAAAAGATCCCTTTGCGTCTGATGTTTTTTCTTGGATATTTTAGTACAACTTGAAATAGGTTGTCTGATTTAAAATCTTGGCATTGAAGATGAAAATATATTTTTGAAAAAAGGTCAAAGGATGGCTTTTAGAAGTTGCCTGAAGATGTTGACTGAGAACGGCATCGCAAGTTGAGGCACAGACCCTTTGATTTCAGAGTAGCCTGATTGGAATTTATAGAGAAGCATCAAACTCTATTCACAACAGTATTTGCATGGTGGGGATGGCAAAAGGCAGTGGTGGCAGGGTATTTGCATGGGCCTGGGGTGAAGATGTGTGTATATCCGGTGGAATTACTGTACGAGAAGTACTGCAGCATGACAGGTTTGCCAAACCACAGATACTGAACAAAACCTCTCAGGCAGGAGGTCCAATGTCCATGCAAATGTAGTTCCTGGAGCTATGGCCACAGATTTACACATTGTCCCACAAGGTCAATTTACGTGTCATAAAGGGGGCAACCTGCCTTTGGCTCACCTTCAAATTCTGTGTTAATTCATCACTTTATAGCAGGGCTGTTCAATTCTGGTCCTGGAGAGCCAAAATGCTTCAGTACCTGGTAGTTAATTCCACTCACCTGGTGTCTCTTGTTTGAATCAGTCCCTGATTAGAAGGAGAGGATGAAAACCAGAAGTGTTTTGGCCCTTCAAGATCGACATTGAACAGCTCTGCTTTACAGGGTCAACCTTGTAAAGCAATAAAGCCTTCTGCTTGGCAAGAGCACAATGAAAACATGCTTATTTATTTGTGGCAGGCTTGAATCTATACTGAATAAAAATATAAACGCAACATGCAACAATTTCAACGATTTTACCGGGTTACTGTTTATATAAGGAAAGCCGTCAATTGAAATAAATAAATTAGGCCCTAATCTATGGATTTCACATGACTGGGCAGGGGCGCAGCCATGGGTGGGCCTGGGTGGGCACGGGCCCACCCACTGGGGAGCCAGGCCCAGCAAATCAGGAGTTTTTTTTATTCTCCCCAGCTCAATGTGCACCCGTGTAATGATCATGCTGATTAATCAGCTTCTTGATATGCCACACTTGTCAGGTGGATGGATTATCTTGGCAAAGAAGAAATGCCCACCAACAGGGATGTCAACAAATGTGTGCACAAAATTTGAGAGAAATAAGCTTTTGTGCGTCTGAATTTTTTAAATTTCAGCTAATGAAACACTGTACATGTTGTGTTTATATTTTTGTTCAGTATAGAAAGAGGAGTCTAAGTTACAGGTGTCAAACTCATTCCACAGTGCCAAATGTCTGCGGGTTTTCGCTCTTTCCTTGTCCTTGATTGATGACTAAGGTCACTAATTAAGGTCACAATTGGTTGTTTCCGGCGTAATTGAAAGGAAAAACAAAAACCTGCAGACACTAGGCCTTCCACGGAATGAGTTTGACACCCCTGCTATACTAATGCTGCGTTCAAAACTACTGGGCACTCAGAACTTGGAAATCTTCGACATCCGACTTCAGTGCATTCAAACCAACTTGAGAAAAATCGATTTCAATGGTCAATCCAACTCGGGGCCTCTTTCAAGAGCTCCGATTTTCTGACCTGAAGATCACTGACGTCATGATTTGACCTCATATTTTCAGAGTTTCCAGTTGTTTTGAACCCGGCAGTAGATCCAGTATTATGCTCTATGGCAGGGATGTCAAACTCCTTCCATGGTGGGCCTAGTGTCTGCTGGTTTATGGGGTTTCCTTTCAATTAAGACCTAGACAATCAGGTGATTGGAGTTCCTTACTAATTTGTCAACTTAATTAATCAATCAAATACAAGGAAGGAGTGAAAATCCGCAGACATGCGGCCCTCCGTGGAATGAGTTTGACACCCGGTCTGTAGTATGATAATGCACATACCAAAAAGAGAAAGCAAAAACCCAGAGATCCTTGCAGCCAAATCAAATCATTGTAGACATTCCACACTACTTCTACATAGATTGAAAAAATTCTTTCATCATAGACTTTCTGCCAGATTTTCTCCCCTGAGCTGTCTACTTCTGAAGCCAGTCTGCTTCATACTCTTGTTTTCTACCAAAATCAATATCATATTCACATATCTGACTGGCACACGATGTTATTCCATCTCATCATAAAAAAAGATTTCCAACGAAAGTCTGTCAATCAAATCTGCAGCATCACTAGTCAAAATTAGTTCCCTCGTGAATTTGGCTTGGCGTGTTGAGGGTGGGGTCATTTGCTTTTTTCAGTTGGTGACACAGATTAATCACATTTGTTAAATTAGTAAAAAAAAGTGCTTTATTGGGAAATTATAGAAAGGATGACAAACATTTTAGTTACTTGTCTCCTGGTCAAATTAAAACATACATAGATTTTTTTTAAATACATCTGACACTCACATACATCTGACACTCACTGCATACATACACTTTAAATATAACTTTTTTTTCTCATTTGCAAAATCCTGAATTTAGCTACACGTGACTCAAATATTATCCATTGCACTATTGCACCAATAGTCCCCAGGCTAAACTTCGGGTGGAAGTGGCTGGGAACAGAGTTTGTGAGCAGAGCGTTCCCAATTCGACTGGAGCGTGATTCCCAAAGGCTGGAGCGTAGGGCTCTGCTCAGGCTCCAATTTCGCTCTCACTTCACGAGCTCAGGCCAGTACCACTCACTCCACAAGCTCAGGGCATGCCCGGCCCAGCATGCATTTGCAGTCTACTTGTGTGCTGCTAACTATAGCTACTATCATGGAGTTCGCTTAATATTTTCAAAAAGAAACTGATGAAACACACAGGTACAAAAAATCTGATCTCTTAAACCTTAAGTGTATTTTTGTTCTATTATCTATACAACAGGCCATAATTGATTTTGGCCCAATAGGCCTGGCATATTCACACATTCAAGCAGCTTTCTGTTTTGATTGGGTTATTTAGCCTAAAAACATTCAGGCCTACCTATTGCCCAGCAAGAGTGGTCAAAGGGGTGTTTAGCATCCCCTGGGGCTCTGCACGTGTGGGGAGGGTATTCTCCGTTGCTGGCCGTCTCTCCAGGCACTATGCATGAGCCTGAAGCCACAGACTGGCCAAACTTGTATTTAAAAAAATTCAAAGGCACTAATAGGTCATTTTTTGGTGTATTTTGTATTTAATTCTAAGTAAATCACAGCCTATATATGCAATTAATAAACTACAATGATTTAATACAACAAAAGGTTGCTCTTTATGTCCCTACCAGCCTATTGTGTCGCACTCGCAAATGCTTCACTATGTATTTTTTGTAGACTATAGCCTTGAAATGATTTAGCCTAAATAATTCATTTTCGTTCCTTCTTAGGCTCCCTGTCTGGATTTCCAACCGCTCAACTCCCTCACATGCTCTGGCTGGGAACGAGATTATACATAAAACATATCCTTTAATAGAGTACCACAGTATGAATCTCAATACCCATAAAACCTAGCGGTCAAACAGGGAAATGGTTCCAATCGTTTTTCCTCCATTGTTTCCATAGGGGATTTTAGAAACACTTAAAATAAAATAAGAGCTGTGTTTCGTGTAGGTTTACCCTGGCGTGACATTTTGATAACCGTGTAAATATCTCTTGGACAAGGTGACTTTTATCAATATATTTGCCTGTATGTGGCTATCATAAAGAACTACAAATACCATGATGATCTGGACAAAACTGCCGAATCGAGGCAAAGGTAAGAATCTCTCGATTAACTATCTACATGTTAGCTAAATGTAGAATTGAAAAAAATTGCTAAACTCCTTTATACTGACAATTCTGTGAACTGTCTTGTGCAAGTTTTAAAATTGACACATTACCTGTTAGCAAAGGTGTCAGGAGCTTGCACTGATTTGTAGTCTTGCATAATGTCTACTTTGATGCAAATTAGCATTTTCAAACAGAGAAAATAGAGCCAAATATTTTGATAAAAGTCACCTTGTCCGAGACAAATTTAAATGCTTATCAAAACGTCATGCCAGGGTAAGCCTACACAAAACACAGACCTTATTTTAAGTGTTTCTAAAATCCCCTATGGGAAAAATGGAGGAAAACAATCGGAACCATTTCTCTGTTTGACTGCTAGGTTTTATGGGTATTATGACATCTCAACTGTGGCGGTCTATGCCTGCATGTGATAGCTGTTTATACTGAAGTTTGGTAAAATGTCCTAAACTGACATTTCAAAAATGTGATGAGGTTTCTTATCCCGACCCAAATCATTGTTACACAGGGTAGCCATAACTGCTGTCATATTTCAACAGAGGAGGGGCCTGCTGCCTGCTGGGGGCGGGCGTGCCTTTGCTCCTGTCTGTGTAGATGCTGCTGTGGCCTGATTCTGACCTCTTGGACTGGCCCTTTCTTACTGAGCTGTAGACCACCCCTGGGTGGGAGCGGTAGCCTAGGACCGAGCGGAAGCTGGAGTTCCTGCTGGCGGGGCGACTCTCTGGGGCAGGGGCATCCTCCCTGGTGGGCAGGGGTAGTGCCAGGCCACAGAGGAGAACACAGAAAGGTAGAAGTTAAATTCATTTTCCAGTTTGTCTGCTGCAGCCTGTAATTCTTGGAATGTATGGAATGTGATATTTCATACCTGATTTCATGGGCAACCTCCTTCTCATAGCGACGCTTGTGGCAGCAGCAGATCAGAAGCCAGATGAGAAGCAGGAGGAGGAGCAACAGTAGCAGGCCACCAATCACAGCACCCACTATGGTCCCTGCCTTGTTGGAAGCTAAAAAGGTCCTGATATTCAGACAGGTTCCAAGGAATAGGTCCACACATATGCACCGTTCTCACTTTCTTTCTCCCAATTAACAGGCTTAAAGATATTTGTGGTTTTAAACTTACGGTTGTATGCGTGCAGGGTGCATTTACACTGCACTTTGCTAACAGGATTCGACACCACACAAAGATAGTTTCCCATGTAGCTCTCTGAGTGATTTCTTATCATCAGCTCTCCAGTCTGAGAGTCTAAAAAAAAAACACAAAGACAATCACTGCCAGCTACAAGCCACACCTTACCGCAGTATATCAACATGTACAGTAGATCTATGGTTATGTGTGCCATGTCTTATCTAGATGCTTTAGTTCTTGGTTCCTACTTTGTGTTGCTGTGGGCGGGATGGCCCCTCCACTCTCTCTGGTCCAGACATAGTTGATGGGGATGGATCCCACGGAGGACTTGCATCGGAGGGTGACATCGCTCCCCTTCTCCTCGCTACCTTCAACCCAGCACTTAGGCATTGATGGTGGAACTGGTGCAAGAGAATAGAGGTAAAACAGTGTCTTTGTAAAGATTTCCTTTGATGTACCGTACTAGGGGCGCAACTTTCACTGGGGACATTGCATTTTTGCCCCCCCTCCCCCCTCAGTTTTATCATTGGAATGTGATACAAAACAAAGCAACGGTGTGCTTTAGGACACTGGACAGAAAAATGTATATAATTATGTTCCCCCCGCTTCTAAACCCAAAGTTGCGCCCCTGTACTGTACATATGCATTTTTGCAACCAAATGCAAAAATGGGCCAATGTGTAAACTTGTTGATTTCTTCTAAGTGTATTTCCACCAGAGGAAATTTGGTATATTGATAGGAACAAAGGAAAGAGGTGTGGCTGCTGGATGGAAGTATCGGAGATAACAAGGCGTTAACAGGGTGTTAACATTCCATCTCGGTGAGAGAGCAAATTTTAAAACGGCACACAGGACAGTGGAATGATGAAACTGGTAAAACAGAAACCAGTCTGGGAGAGGCGGCCTTCCTCACCCATCACTACCAGAGTGACTTTTCGCATGTCGACACCCGGCACTTTCTTGACTTTGCACTGGTAGGTGGCTGTGTCTGAGGCTTTCACTGCAGAGATGGAGATGGATGCGTCTCCCAGTGTGGGGTCTCCTGTGAAGTCCATCCTGGTAGACAAGCTGGGGTCTCCATAATGCACTTTTTTGCCTCCTGAATAAGATAAGATCTAAGAGATAGAGTCAGTTCAATGACAAAAACACAAGTATTGATAACACATATTCAGAACACGTTTTTTTTTACTGAAACAGTGAGGATAAGATCTCCAAGACTAGTCTGACCTAAAATATATGAGTGGATGTTAAGACTAACATATTAATTTGATAATGCATGTTTCATCTCCAAACCCTCCCCATAAGTTATCCATATCAAGGATCCCCTCTGTCCCCTGCTCTGTAGTCTCACCAGCTGGTCTTTCTGGGTCATGTCTGGACGGACGTTCAACCACTCAATGTCCAGTTCTCCTATGTCAGAGGGGTCAGGGGTGAAGGTGCACCCCAGCGTGACTGTCTCCCCCTGGGCTTTCTGAATGGTCTGAGGCCCTGTGGATGTTATCTGAATACCCTCTATGACATCTAAGGGTTCAGAGAAAAACACACATTCAGGATTGACACTTACAAAGAATGTGGAGTCCCTCAGGCAGGGACAGACTAAAATGACAACTTCTAAATGGGGAGAAACTGCATTAGCAGTTCACAGAAGTGTAAATGCATTTCTGATACATTTGATATATCCAACATGTAGGACAGACACTGGCTATTGAATGCAGCAGAAACTGACGTTGTTATGACCTGGGACACTGTCTGGGCTCCACCCCAACTGCTGTTTACATTGAGCGAAATAAACCTGTTGCGTAGGAATGTACAGTCAATGCCTGTCGCACAGGCACATCTTACATCCCCTGACAAAGATAAATGGACAGAAAAACCTTGATATGAATTCAACTAAAATGTGGTCTTGTACAGTGTGGGCCAGAAGGGCCCAACATAATGGATAGCATGGGGAGACTAGGTTAGGAAACCCTGATTTATTTGACAACTCACCTGTGTTGAGATAAACTGTTAGCACAAACATCACAGCCAACTGTAGTCTTGAGCATGTAAGGCACTTTCGCATAGTGACCATATTGGTAAACCTGTATGGCACATCAAGAGAAATATGATTACAATTATTAACTGAATTGTTTGAATGTGTACTTCCTCATTGTGATTTTAATCTAGTTTTATGGAGGAAACATTACTCAGCTAACAGATATGTAGTCTTTATCATGTACTGAAACTACAACGATAAAATATGCTCACTCTTTCTGAGGGGCGCTCTTTCTGAGGGGGATAGATAACCTAGGGGAGTAAATACTACAAGAGGACATATACTCTACAATATAACCAACTGTATTTTACGTAAGTGTTAATTATCCCCCTCTCCAACTTAGTGGCTGTTGCTGAGTGAGTGAGGAATTTGAAAATGTAACTCTTGATTATATCAGCTGATATTCATAATATTTTGACAGTATTCAAGACAACAATCAAACAATGAAATAATACAAATTACCTTTCTGTTCAGCAATATTCCAAAGGTAAAGTTGTTTCCAAGAGTCCTGACAGACTGAAACAGCACAAAACCTTTGCTTCCCTTCAGTTGCTCTCACCTGAAACTGTAACCTCAGGTCACGCCCTCTCTATTTCCATACAGTCCTTCCTCTGCTTCTTCTTCTACGGTATTATGACGGTACGCAAACATATGTTAGAGGTGCATGCCACCACCTGTTGTGTGGGCTGTGTATCAGCCTACTGTTTTGGGAGTGTGAATTCATAACATTTTGTGACACAGAAAGGAGAGGGAAAAAAGGATGGGAAAAGTGAATAAGAAATTGCCCTACCAACTAACCCTATACCCATTAAAACCTCACTACTACTTGGCCCTATTTTATCCTATACCAGGCTGGCAGCCGGGAAGGACGGGACATTATCGTTCAACACACCTTGTAACTCTTCTGCAATAACATCTCGTACAACCAAGTACTTCTTTGCAGCTGTCACCACAACATCTATTTTCAGTGATTTACATCCTATGCCTGCTATACAGTTGATAATAACCAAGGTATGAACACTAAGTAACCAACCTTACTGAAGCACATGTTATTCCTATCACTCTCTTTTGGCCTCGGCCTACTCACAGGGAGCCTCTGAGGATTCCTCGCCCTTGACCTATCTTCCTCTACTACTCTCTTCACTGCCTCAGCATACAACACCTTCTGTACTACTCTGATCCTTGGCACCTCAACCTGCCTTTCTCTCACGAACACTTCTGATCTCCAGCACCATGGCTACCCCTACAGTCAACACACACAACGTTTCCACCGATATTACACATTCCTTTCTCTCATGCCCTCCTGCACACTTCTCATATCTAGGAATCTCCCTCCTGCACACTTCTGCAACATGACCATAAGCTTGACACCTAAAACACTGTAATGGGTGTGATGGAAATGTTTATGTTTGTGCTTTTCAAATAACATATTTCTTCGTTCTGTTTGTGCTTTTCTATAAGCCAATTTCTGTGTTCTTGCAAGTGACTGATTGAACGAATCCTCATTATCAATATCTACAATTTGGCAGAACACCCAGAGCCTTGTTTAGAGAAAAGATATCTCAGTTTCAAGGTCTCAGCTTAGAGAGAAGAAGCTTCGTGAGGTATTGGTCTGTCACATGCATGACCCAGTATTGGTCGTCACATTGTTGTGGAATTATCAGAATTAGTTGAGTAACATAGATAAGATGTGTTATTTTCATGATATGCTTATGAGTTATTTCTCATAAGAATGTATTTTGTTGTACCATAGTGGTGGCCATTGGCAGTTATCTGTTCTATGTCAGGACTAAGTTGCATGGGCCACAGAGAGGGGAGATGTCAAGGGGTCATCATGTGTAAACATATCTTTTCGGTGTGGCAGTGACTCCCTACTTTTCTCATCGGGGAAAGAAGGGTGACAGTGTCTGGAATCATTCTATGCTCCCTCTTTGTTGACCTATAGGGTCACTCTCCTCTCTGTGAGTTTGTCCTCTGATTGGTTGTATTTAGAATTGGTTCTATCTAAATTAAAATTTGATATAGATCATAGGGTGGGGGTAATGTCTTGGTACCATTTTGTACCAAGGACGAGATAAGAGCTTTGTTTAGGAGACCAAACTGAACGATAATTTATAGCCCACTCTGTCTGACTAGGGGATATTCTCTCTGAAGTAAGGTTTTTTCTCTCTGTGTAAGTTCCTAAGACCTGTGTTTTGTCATGTCGTCTAGGAGGGGGTGGATCTTTGCTATAAAGGATCCCATTTGCCATTGTGTAAGGCACTCTCAACTCTTCATTAGAGATACTGAAATGTTGAAAGTCAAAATGCTATTGCAAAAGCTTAATTATTATTAAAGGTGAAGATTAAGCATACCTCTGACTCGTGTGTGATTTGCTCTCTCATCAGTTGGTAATTAAGGAAATTTCCACGACATTTGGCGACGGGGATGGGATGTGAATCTTCACTCGGTGACCGCTCCTGACGACCTAGGTAATTGTGCACAAGGGATCCCTCAAAATCAGGATCTCAGGGAGACCACACTTCGAGAACGGAGCAGATGGACCAACTAAGATCGGAGAGGCAGCGAGCCGAGTGGATACCACATCCCGAACATAGTAAAAAAAAAAGATTAAAAAAAGAGGTGAGATGAGCAAACCACATTTGAAGTTTGAGTTGGATAGGACTTAGAGCTTGGTGAAGCCCTAGTGGAAGAAGAACCTCATTCTGTGTATCTGTGTGATTGTCTAAGTGACTCTCAGAGGTGGTGAATTCCAATTATTTTAAATGTGCTAGCCAGATATGCCATGGGTTACTCTGTGTGAGTACTGTGTAGGAACGTTCTGTGTGGGCGCGGTAGGTAGACTCTGTGTGGGTTACCTTTTTATGTTCTGATGTCCTGTGTGGACACCTGACCAGTTCTGTGTGAGCATCTGATCAATCCTGTGTGGGTGATCAGTCAAATTCTGTGTGAAGTACTTAAGGAATTCCTGTTGTATTTTTTTTTTCTCTCCCTGTGTGTGTGTGTGGGTGTGTGAGAGAGAGTGGGAGTGAGATTGTGTGTGTGTGTGTGTGTGTGTGTGTGTGTGTGTGTGTGTGTGTGTGTGAGACTAAGGAGCCATGGGCGCGCGCGAGTGCAAAGAACCAGGCATTCCGGACCCTCCTACTGGAGCCTTGAAGGTTATGGTAGATAAATGGGGTAGGGATATTCTGGAACAGGTACTTCTATGGCATAGAGAGGGTGGTTTTCATTTGACAGGGACACTAAGTGTGACGCTGTTAGATGAGGTAAGACAGAGATTGGTAGAGAAGGAAGGTAAACTAGGAAAAAAGGATCAAATTGACTGGGTGAAATTCAGGAAATGGGAAAGGGAAGCTGACAAACGGAAGAAAAGACAGGACACATTTCGGGGAAAACCCTGTCAGAATATGGTAGTTCAGACTGAGGAAGGAGAAAAGAAGGGGAAAGATGAAACAGTGAGAAGGAATAGGAAGGATGATGATGACAGAGATTGTCCCCCTCCCTACTTTACTCCTCAAACTCTCTACCCAGTGTTGCCGGACCTCCCTCCTCCTCAGGCGCCTCCTGCTGATCCGCTGGATGCAAGACCACTACAACCTGCAACCCCACCCCCTGTCTCTCCCAACACCACGGTGATTGATCGTCTGGCACGGAGTCCTGACAGGGTCTGGAGTGACTCCGGCCAGTCTCACTGGAGGCGCAGTGGGGGGAGCACGCCAGAAGGGGAAAAAAATCAACAATCATTTTCTCAAGGCTCCTCCACTCAGCTCCAGTGAGGAAAGTGAGGACGGAGGGGCACCCCAGTTGACTCCCCCGTTGAAGGACCGTCTACGGACCAGGAGGGAGAGGCGTGTCTCTACCCCCTTCCAATACGACCCAGCATCAGACATGTATCATCAATACCCTCTGATGGCCTGTCCTAACCCTCAGCCTCAACCTGATGATGCTAATGCTGCTGCCGCCGCAGCATGGAACCCCATTGTGTATGTCCAGAGGACGTGGAGACATGATGAAATCAAAGACATTGTAGAGGACCTACCAGACCCAAGTAAGGACGCTGTGAAATATTCAGCAGAGATGAGGGTATTATAATGGGTCAGTACAAACCATCTGCTGCTGGGACTCAGGTGGGCGGATGTACAGGGACAGTTTGATTGCAACTACCTGTGGGCTGAGAATGGCGCATATCAGGACCAGATAACGGCGCTGCTGGCCAGGATTGTGGAGATGTATCCAACTAAGACTGACTGGACTGCTATCAGAGAATGCACTATGAAGAAAGATGAGGGCCTGGAGGCTTTCAGAAAGAGACTTGAGACCTCTTTCAGGCTACACAGCGGTATCAGACCAAACGAACACGCATATGGGGATCTGCTGAAAGACGCCCTAGTGAGGGGTCTGACACCGGGCCTGGAGAAAGCTGTGAGGACTACCTGCATCAGTTGGGAGACTGAGCCATTAGCAACGGTGGTACAGCACTGCAAGCATGCTGAGAGACAACAGAGTACACAGAAGGAAGAAAAAATAAACGAAGAAAAAGTAAAGACACAGAAACTACAGGCTGCCCAGATGACGTTTTACAAGGGAGCAGCCCCAGCAGGGACAGGACGAGTGGGTGGAGTGCGCAGGTGCTACAACTGTGGGAAGCCGGGTCATTTTGCTGCTGACTGCTCTGAGCCAACGAATCCACAGAGGAACAAAGACAGGGGCGGACCGAGAGGAGGGGCCCGAGAGGAGGGGGCAAGAAGAGGAGGAAAAGGAGCACATGCATGGACAGCCCCATTCCAACAACAGCCGTGGCAGCCACCTCCCAAGCAATGGCAGGTCGGGCCACCTCACGGGGTCCAGCAACAGCAACAGTGGGGACCACAAGGAGTCCCTCCAGGCAGAGGACAAACTGGAGCCTGGCAGACGGGGTCGCCGGCACAGACGACCCTGTACAATCCGGGACAGGGACAGGAGGAGTATTGACATGATGAGAAGACAGGGACAGTTGTGCTAAAATCCTCAGAGCAACAAGAGCATTTGTTTTTAAAGTGTCACACCCTTCCGAGAGTAGAGCCAACAGTGGAGGCTTGCTTCAATGGTGAGTCATTAATATTTCTTGTTGATACTGGGGCTGCTATGTCTGTCATTAACTGCAAGGCTATGATAAAACCTCCCATGTCTAATGAAATAGTCAAAACTATAGGGGCTTCAGGCCTCCCACTCAGAGAGCAGGTAACTATGCCTCTGCCTGTCTCCTTTTGTGAGGAGAAGTGTCAACATCAATTTCTCTACTCTGACCACTGTCCTGTCAATCTGATGGGCAGGGACCTCCTGTGTAAACTGGGCATCAACATAACATGTGGCCGAACCGGTTTAACTGTTATTCATGAGGAAGAGGAGGAAGAGGGGGAGCAATTGATGTTAATGTCTGTGTGTTGTGACTGGTATTATGCATGGGATGTTGATGATGAGGTGCCCAATATTGCTCGTGTTTTCTCAATGGCCAAAACCCATTGGGGCCACGAGGGCAGTTTCATGTCTGAAGCAGGCTTACATTGCACCTCCCATTTTCACCATTGACAAGAGATCTCCATTATGAGAAACAATGGCTGTGTGATACATTACAGAATGAGTCAGTGCAGTGTGAGGGTATATACTGTAGCAGTGATTTCTGTGCTTTAGGGGTTAATCTAACCCCTGCACAGAAAGAGCTCTACCTGTTTGAGGATAGCGCACTACAATGTGTCCCTGGCAAAATCAGACAGAGTAGAATGGGTGGATACTGGAATTTGGATGAAATGCTTGGTTGATGCTACAGACTGGGAGATGCACCCTGATGGGTCAACTTATTCACCCAGCACACTGACAAGTTGTTACCCACTCAGTTGGGGAACACCAACTGAGAGGGGTGTGCATGGTGTTGATCAGGTTTCTTTTTCTACCAATATCATGTTGTTGAGTGAAGACTCACCCCTCCTGAGAGGGGTCCCTGAATGCCTATGGGCAAGGGACAAGTATGATTTTGGGAGAATAAAGGGATGGTAGTCACTCCTAAAGATACTAGGCGCCCGTCTAGAGCACAGGATCCACTCAGTAGGGAGGCAATAGCAGGTATTACACCTGTTCATGCATCCTTGTTAGCTAATGGTGCTTTAATTCCCTGTCCAGAATCACCCTGTAACACCCCTATCTTGCCTGTTAGAAAACCTTCAGGTGAGTGGAGATTTGTCCAGGACTTAAGGCCTGTGAACGATGCAGTTTTTGCCCGTGCCCCGGTGGTTCCTAATGTTACTACACTGTTGGGGGCGGTACCACCCACAGCAGAGTGGTTCTCTGTGATTGATTTGACAAATGCATTTTTCAGTATTCCAGTGGCACCAGAATCTCAGTTCTGGTTTGCTTTCACGTTTCTAGGAAAGCGTTTTACTGGGACCGTCGTTCCAATGGGTTATGTGGATTCCTCCGCAATTTTTTTCAGCGGCTTTAGCACAAAATCTGGAGGGTTTTATACCCCCTGAGGGCAGCACTCTGATTCAGTATGTGGATTATTTGTTGTTGTGCTCCAGCTCAGTGGAAACTTGTGAAACTGATACTCGGGCTCTGTTGATATTTCTCACTGAGAATGGCCACAAAGTTTCAATGAAGAAGTTACAGTTGGTTTCACAGGCAGTGAGGTATTTGGGTCATGACATCTCTCCCAATGGCAGGCAGCTGGGTAAAGAGAGGATACAGGCTATTCTCTCTGTCCCACAGCTGGTTACTAAACGACACATGATGTCATTGACTGGTATGGCAGGGTATTGTAGGGCGTGGTTACCTGACTATGCTGAGGTGGTGCAGCCGCTTGCTGACCTTATTTATGGCCACAAAATGGCTATGAGTGACAAAATTAAGTGGACACCAGAGGGACTGACTGCTCTGACCAAACTGAAACAACTCATGACTACTTCTCCCTGTTTGGGGCTCCCTGACCATTCTAAACCTTTTAACCTTTTTGTTTGTGAGAAAAATGGTTTTATGTCATCTGTTTTAACACAGGAACATGGAGGAAAGCAGCGCCCAGTTGGGTATTATTCCAAACAGCTGGACAGTCTGGCCAGAGGTCTGGTTTGTTGTTTGAGAGCTGTGGCTGCTGCTACTGAAGCTGTGTTGGCTTGTGCAGACATTGTTGCCATGTGTGAACTCACTGAACACGTTCCTCATGCTGTACATGCTCTTATTTCACAGGCAAAGACGGCCCATCTAACACCAGCTCGACTGCTCCATTATCAGAATGTTCTTCTGACAATGTGTCATGTGACCCTAAGAGGTGCACTGTGTTAAATCCTGCTACTTTGTTGCCCACCGAGGATGATGGAGAGCCACACGACTGTGCTGAACTGTTGGAGCTTGTCTCTAAACCAAGGTCGGATTTAACTGATGTCCCTTTGCAAAATGCACATTTGGAACTGTTTGTAGATGGCTCTGCTCAGCGTTCTGAGAAAGGAGAACCATTGGTTGCGTATGCAGTTACTACTGCCTCAACCACACTGGAAAGTGCTAAATTACCCTCCCACCTTTCTGCTCAAGCAGCAGAACTCTTTGCACTCACTAGAGCTTGCATATTAGCTAAAGGCCAGTCTGCTACAATCTATACAGATAGCAGATATGCCTTTGGTGTGGTACATGATTTTGGTACTCTGTGGAAACAGCGCGGCTTCCTGACCTCCTCTGGTAAGGCGATCTCTCATTCAAAACTTGTTGATAACTTGCTAAAAGCTATTTAGCTCCCTTCTGAAATTGCTGTTTGTAAGTGCCTTGCTCATGCTAACTCTTCCGACCCTGTCTCCAAAGGTAATGCTATGGCTGACTTGGCAGCTAAGGCAGCAGCTGTCTCATTGGAGGCCCCTGTGTTACAGATGGTTTTACTTCCTGATAGTAACCTCTTCTCTCCCACTGATATCTCTGACTTACAATCCTCTGTAGGTCCTGTTGAGTTGAGGAAGTGGAAACGACTATGTACATATGACCAGGTGCAGAAACTCTGGCTGGGCCCGGCTGGGCTACCAGTCTTACCACGTTCATGTTTCCCCTACTTAGTTAAGTTGTCACATGGAAGAGATCATGTGTCAAAGGGGGGAGTTGTTGATTTTGTAAATACATTTTGGTTTGCACCTGGGTTTTCTGTGTTTGCTGAACAATTTTGTGCAAAATGTGTGATTTGTATGACTAACAACATGGGAAGAGGTATTCCCATGCCACTGTCGGCTCATCCGACCCCCGAAGGACCATTTGAAAACATAATGATGGATTTTATTGAACTCTCTCCTTGTCAAGGTTACAAATATTGTCTGGTGATAGTGGATGCCTTCTCCAAGTGGGTAGAGGCATTCCCATGTCGACATTCCACTGCTATGACAGTAGCCAAGAATCTCCTTAGGGAGATCATCCCAAGGTGGGGGTTACCATCTAAATTAACCAGCGACAATGGCTCCCACTTTGTAAACCTGGTGATACAGAACTTGTCTGAGAGTCTGCAGATAGACCTCAGGACCCATTGTAGCTATAGGCCGCAATCCGGAGGTTTAATTGAACGCGTTAATCAAACGCTGAAATCTAAGATGGTGAAGCTTATGGCAGAGACGGGGCTTTCTTGGGTCACTGTGATCCCCCTGGCGCTGATGTACATGTGAGGGAGGCCCCACAGAACCACTGGATTGGCTCCTCATGAGGTTCTGACAGGTAGACCAATGAGGATGATTAATTCTCCCCTCCCACAGAACAAGCTGACACTGATGGGCTGTGACGATGACATGGTAAGTTATTGTACTGCTCTAAACAATGTTCTGAAGGCTATTTTCCCCAGGGTGAAAGCGGCTCTACCCCAGCCCCTGGTGGGGATCCTGCACAAACTGCAACCAGGTGACTGGGTGGTGGTGAAAGACCTGAGACGAAAGCATTGGAACCAGCAGAGGTGGACTGGACCATACCAGGTGATGCTGATTACCCCCACTGCTGTTCGCGTAGCTGAGAGGTCTACTTGGATCCACGCCAATCACTGCAGGAAGGTGCCATACTGCCCACCAGACCCTGAGGATGGAGGACCAGAGACGCCTGAAGTCACCGACTAGATGGGAGGATCAGGCCCAGACTCTACGCATCATGTTTCTTGCTCTGGTTTTGAGCATTCTCATTACAGTTGCCATATGGACAGTGACTCAAGGACAACCGGTCCTGGAAAGACAACATGGTACGGACTCGACTGATAACCGTTCAGTCCCACTGCGGGACTTAAATAACAGCCACTCCAGCTCGAGCCAACGGCAGGCTCAGGACAAGAGTCCAGCAAACAATAGCCGCTCCCATATCGAAAGAAGAAGAAGGTCGATGCATCCACTGGATGAGCATCACAGTAGGAATCACGAGGGAAACACTTGGTGGTCCCTGCTTAACTATACAGTAAAGACTGAACTGATGTTAGGAAATACCTCCTGTTATGTATGTAGCTTGTTTCCACATTCAGCGATCTCCCCATTCTTACAGTATTCAGTAGAGGTCAGCATTAAAGACACTCTATGTGCACTAGAGGCGCTCTTGTCAAATGAGAACACATGGGGTCAACCTTCACTAGGTAGAACACTGAGGGATAAATGCATTAATGGTAATTTGTCATCAACAAAAGATTTACGGGGGGGATTTGATTGTTCACATTGGTGTAGTAGAATAATCTTAGAACCTAGATCCCGTGTACCAGAACCTATTCAAGTCCAACCCCGGCGAACCCCATTTAGGACCTGTCATTGTCACAATCCAAGCAATATTTCCATACCACAATTAAATGAATCCTATCTGGGAATGTCAACATGTGTCAATTATAGTGTTTTCCCAATAGGATGTAGCTAGAAGAAGGGAACATGCAGCTCTGGATACCCCGTTAGACTGAGGGTGGGACACACCATTATTGATGCTGAAACTGACAATCGTTCTCCTCATCAATTTGGCTCGGCAACATTTACTGATCATTATTGGATTTGTGGGGATAAAGCTTATCTCTACCTACCCACAAATTGGACAGGGTGCTGTGTTTTTGGTAAACTAAACATCTCCCTTGTGGTAATGCATAAAACTAATTCCTCTATTCCAAGCAGGTTAAGACTAATTAAGAGGGACATCTCGCAATACAATAATGTCCCTGGTGACTCTTGACGATCCTCGAAATTGGAAAAGTTCTGGCGTGGTTTAATCCCCTGGTATGGGGCATCGGAGAATGCACATGAGTTGGATAGGCTAGGATATCATTTGGAATCCCTGGTAAATTTGACCACTGCAGGGTTTTCTATGATAAGACCGGAATTACAAGCCACTCAACTCATGGCAACACAAAATAGGGTGGCACTTGACATGTTGCTAGCACGTGAAGGAGGGGTGTGTCAAATTATAGGAGATCACTGTTGTACATTTATACCCCAGGGAGATGACAATTTGACTATTGTAGTGGAACATTTGAAAGAGCTTAGGGGTGTTCTCGAAAGGGAACACCAGCCTGACATCAACTGGAATCCGTTAGGATGGGTTCAGTCAGTGTTTGGTGCTTGGGCTGCGACCATTTTCCACTGGTTAATCTATGGTCTAATATTACTGATTTCTCTGTTGCTAATTATCATTTGTGTGAAGAAATTGTTTAATAAAGTGGTTGATGTTGTTCTTACTATGCCCTTGCTTGCAAATGAAGTAGGTGTAGATGAGGAATCTGAGATTGATGGACAACAATCAGGTGAACACAGTGAAATATTCTCACTAGACAGTGTAGATAGAGGGTTCACTGTATATGAATGATTTCCCTGACCCATTCCCTATTCCTGACTATATCTCTGATAGTGGGGAATCCAATTCTAAGCATGAGGACTTAGAGGGATGACTGTCCTATAGGTTGTAATGATGCCTGTGTTTAGACATGGGTTATCTTGTAATTTTGGGAGCATTTATATGTTTTGTTATTTTTTATTTTTACTCAACAAATGTATTATTCTATATGTTTAAACAGGTGCAAGTCTGTATTATGGTATTAACATTGTAAACTCAGTTTCTGATGGGTGAATACTTACATTGAAGGGATTTGATTCTTTATCTTTAAATTTTGATTATGGATTTTTTAATTGTATTATATACTCTACTGTTAGTAAGGTGCCATGTTACTATTCTGATTCTTCAGAAGTGACTGAGTCCCTTGAGAGGGGAATGTTGTGGAATTATCAGAATTAGTTGAGTAACATAGATAAGATGTGTTATTTTCATGATATGCTTATGAGTTATTTCTCATAAGAATGTATTTTGTTGTACTATAGTGGTGGCCATTGGCAGTTATCTGTTCTATGTCAGGACTAAGTTGCATGGGCCACAGAGAGGGGAGAGGTCAAGGGGTCATCATGTGTGAACATATCTTTTCGGTGTGGCAGTGACTCCCTACTTTTCTCATCGGGGAAAGAAGGGTGGCAGTGTCTGGAATCATTCTATGCTCCCTCTTTGTTGACCTATAGGGTCACTCTCCTCTCTGTGAGTTTGTCCTCTGATTGGTTGTATTTAGAATTGGTTCTATCTAAATGACAATTTGATATATATATCATAGGGTGGGGGTAATGTCTTGGTACCATTTTGTACCAAGGACGAGATAAGAGCTTTGTTTAGGAGACCAAACTGAACGATAATTTATAGCCCACTCTGTCTGACTAGGGGATATTCTCTCTGAAGTATGTTTTTTTTCTCTCTGTGTAAGTTCCTAAGACCTGTGTTTTGTCATGTCGTCTAGGAGGGGGTGGATCTTTGCTATAAAGGATCCCATTTGCCATTGTGTAAGGCACTCTCAACTTTTCATTAGAGATACTGAAATGTTGAAAGTCAAAATGCTATTGCAAAAGCTTAATTATTAAAGGTGAAGATTAAGCATACCTCTGACTCGTGTGTGATTTGCTCTCTCATCAGTTGGTAATTAAGGAAATTTCCACGACAACATGAATGAAGCAAACATTAATTATGAATGATAAATATAAGCTAAATCATGCAAATATAACTTGTTAGTATATAAGGGAACTCATGTGACTACCCCATTTGAGCTCACTTCAGACCGGTACTTTATGCATCTATGTTTGACTGTGACCTCTCCAGCTTCCTGACAATAAAGAGGGATTAATTTAAGATTGACTTCGAGTGTCCCTCTATAAAAATTTCCACAATTTGGTGTCACGAACTGGATGATTGATTCTGCCTGTGGAGCTTTCCAGTTGGGGTCTGCGAGGAAAACTAGTGGCGCATTTTATGAAGCGTGAGGGACAATGAGACCCGACCAGACCCTTACTGTGAGCTGCCCAGGAGTAGACACATCATCCGCAAACAATTGAGGGATCACAACTGATTTCAGTAATTCAATTTAAATGACACTGTATACAAATAAAATATATATATTTTTAAATCAAGGCGAGTAATGCATAAAAAGGTACCCATAGTCTTATTTTATGAGAAGAGGGTACCATGGAAAGCCCCACTGACAGCTGTCTGTAGGCATTTATAAGAAGTGTCCACGTGGTCTGCAACCACTACAAATAACGGAAGGTGTTTTTGAATACATACAGTTAGGAACAAATTCTTCTTTAAATTGACAGCTTAGGAACTGTGGGTTAACTGCTATGTTCAGGGGCAGAACAACAGATTGTACCTTGTCAGCTCAGGGATTCGATGTAGCAACCTTTCAGTTACTGGCCCAATGCTCTAACCACTAGGCTACCTGCCACCCCAGCGTATATGTACAGGAGATACATATGGTGCATATCAAGTAACGACAAGAGATTCTTTGACGCTGCACATGGGTAACAAGAGAGATTACCGAGTGGGTTTGGGAATAGTACTGAATGTGGATGTGAAATTTGTATGATTGTGAGATATGACATATTAAGCTGATTGAAATATGGATAATAAATTGATTGAAATTAGTACAGTCGTGGCCAAAAGTTTTGAGAATGACACAAATATTAATTTTCACAAAGTCTGCTGCCTCAGTGTCCTTAGATATTTTTGTCAGATGTTACCATGGAATACTGAAGTATAATTACAAGCATTTCATAAGTGTCAAAGGCTTTTATTGACAATTACATGAAGTTGATGCAAAGAGTCAATATTTGTAGTGTTGACCCTTCTTCTTCAAAAAACCTCTGCAATCTGCCATGGCATGCTGTCAATTAACTTCTGGGACACATCCTGACTGATGGCAGCCCATTCTTGCATAATCAAGTCTTGGAGTTTGTCAGAATTTGTGGGTTTTTGTATGTCTTGAGGATTGACCCAAAGTTCTCAATGGGATTAAGGTCTGGGGAGTTTCTTGGCCATGGACCCAAAATATCGAGGTTTTGTCCCCCGAGCCACTTAGTTATCACTTTTGCCTTATGGCAAGGTGCTCCATCATGCTGGAAAAGACATTGTTCGTCACCAAACTGTTCCTTGATGGTTGGGAGAAGTTGCTCTCGGAGGATGTGTTGGTGCCATTCTTTATTCATGGCTGTGTTCTTAGGCAATATTGTGAGGGAGCCCACTCCCTTAGCTGAGAAGCAACCCCACACATGAATGGTCTCAGGATGCTTTAATGTTGGCATGATACAGGACTGATGGTAGCGCTCACCTTGTCTTCTCCGGACAAGCTTTTTTGCGGATTCCCCAAACAATCGTAAATGGGATTCATCAGAGAAAATTACTTTACCCCAGTCCTCAGCAGTCCAATACCTGTACCTTTTGCAGAATATCAGTCTGTCCCTGATGTTTTTCCTGGAGATAAAGTGGCTTCTTTGCTGCCCTTCTTGACACCAGACCATCCTCCAAAGTCTTTGCCTCACTGTGCATGCAGATGCACTCACACCTGCCTGCTGCCATTCCTGAGCAAGCTCTGTACTGGTGGTGCCCCGATCCTGAAGCTGAATCAACTTAAGGAGACGGTCCTGGCGCTTGCTGGACTTTCTTGGGAGCAATATCTTACTGGCAGCAATATCCTTGCCTGTGAAGCCCTTTCTGTGCAAAGCAATGATGACAGCACGTGTTTCCTTGCAGGTAACCGTGGCTGACAGAGGAAGAACAATGATTCCATGCACCACCCTCCTTTTGAAGCTTCCAGTCTGTTATTCAAACTCAATCAGCATGACAGAGTGATCTCCAGCCTTGTCCTCGTCAACACTCACACCTATGTTAACGAGAGAATCACTGACATGATGTCAGCTGGTCCTTTTGTGGCAGGGCTGAAATGCAGTGGAAATGATTTTGGGGGATTCAGTTCATTTGCATGGCAAAGAGGGACTTTGCAATTAATTGCAATTCATCAGATCACTCTGATTCTGGAGTATATGCAAATTGCCATCATACAAACTGAGGCAGCAGACTTTGTGAAAATTAATATTTGTGTCATTCTCAAAACTTTTGGCCACGACTGTACTATTTAGATTTAAATTTGGATAGAAATATAGATATTAAGCTGATTGAAATTTGGATAACTAGATGGAAATATGGATTTTAAATTGACTTACTTCAACCCATTTGGAGTAACTGTCAACCATTACCAACATGTTTTTTTCCTTTTACAGACAGGCATGTGAAGAAAATCAGTTTGCATATTGTGACATAGAGCAGGGCAGCCAACAGGGGGAGACTCATCAAGGCCTGGTGACAGATGGAGTCTACATCACGAGGCAATGGCTCCCTCTGATGGACATTCCAGGTCTCAACAGGCTCTCCTGCCAGGACTTATTCAGTTGTCCAATATATTCAACTGAAATGCGTCTTCTGCATTTAACCCAACCCCTCTGAATCAGAGAGCTGCAGGGGGCTGCCTTAATTGACATCCCCGGTGACCAGTGAGCAATGGGCTAACAGCCTTGCTCAGAACGACAGGTTTTTACCTTGTCAGCTCAGGGATTATGGTTACTGGCCCAACGCTCTAAACACTAGGCTACCTGCCACCCGGGGCTGATTGTGGTTGGTGAATAATCAACGGGCTGATTGCTCACCAGCTGGTTGAGTCCCATAAAGCTACCAAAAGGGGAAGAGGGGATTAGGGAAGGAGAGGTTACTCCCATATAGTCATGCTCAGTTCCAGAGATAATGGAGGGAGCTCAGTTTTGTTCCCCCCAGGATACAGTAAGACCCCGGAGCCCAGAAGACGGTATCCCGGGGGAGGTCTCCTGGAGGAGACCTATTATTTTCTTTTAATTTGTTATTTAAATAAACACCCTTGAAACCGAGCTAATCCAACTCTGTCCGTGTCTGATCGGTTTAAACATCTTGACCAAACCCCCCTTGTCTGCCGTAAGTGGTGGAAAATGCAGGCATTCTGATAATGTGGTCAGATCAGGGTTGAAGTTTACGTAGCATCAGCATGGATGAGTTGATAGCTCAGTTAGTCCGGACCCAACAAGCACAACAGGCGGTTCAGGAACAAATGCTGGAGGACCAACGGCTGTCCGCCTCGTTGAGGAAATCAGGAAGCTACAAGGCTACTGAATCGCATCCAAACCAGTTTTTAATCAAGCTAATGGAAGACGACAGCATTGAAACATACCTCGGCACGTTTGAACGGACAGTGCCACAAAAAGGATGGCCAAGGCCAAAGTGGGCAAGTCTGCTTAACGACGAAAAGTCAGCTAACTACGACGGTCTCAAATGGGAGATACTCAGCCACTACGTGTACAGCCTGGCCCATTGGGCCATACTGTTCCACGACTGGAGGTTTGTGGCCGATGCCTCCCCACGAGCCCAGATGAGCAACCTACTACACATCACCAGGGAATGGCTCCTAACCGATGTATCCACCCTCTCCATCCTAGACAAAGTGGTCCTGGATCACTTTTTACGGGCGCTACCCCATGACAAGCGAGTCTATGAGCGCCGCAGACCTTGGAGGGCCTTCTGGGAGCAGTGAAGACACATCAGAACACTGAGGCCCTGCTGAGGGGGAGCCGGGCAGAGTTGGGGACTGTCGGAGGGGATGGAATGACAGCCCCACCGCTGTATACCCTGAACAGACAGTAGGCAGGGCCAAAGGGCTGCAGACTCGTGGAGAGATGAGGGAGTGCCGACCCGCCGCCACCGACCCCAGGTAGATGGAGACCAAAGGAGGTGTTTGAGTGTGACGCCCTAGGGCACCTTGCCTGGAATTTCCCAGCTCGAGAGGAGTTGATGCCGTCTGCAAGCCTGGAGCCTGGAGGCAAGCCTCAGGGAGTGTGGTTACACTTGTAGCCACGAGCCTGCTGGCCCAAGGGACCGAACGTGGTAGGGAGATTCCTGTGTCCACGGTGACACAAAGCGGTATCCAACCGTACAGGCCAATATCGCAACGCCACAAGGGAGAAGCCAGATGATAGTGGGTGCCGTACCGGAGTTGCCGGTACCCCTCCTCGTGGGACAAGACTGGTTACGACACTGGATGCACGAGCTGAGGAAAAAGGTATTACATTTACATTTACATTTAAGTCATTTAGCAGACGCTCTTATCCAGAGCGACTTACAAATTGGAATGAGCCGGCCAAAGATGAGAGCGAGGACGACCCGTCACCTGCGCAAACCCGTATCTATGGGTCCGGAGTCAGAGGGGGTGCTTGAACCCGACCCCCCCTGGTGAACAACTGGAGGCGGAGCCCATCCTCCCCCTCATCGATTTCGAGGGACCAGCCGAAACACCCTCTGGGGGCCAACTGAGGGGACAATTTGGGACTGCCCAGTGGTAGGATCCGAACTTGAAAGCCGCTGCAGCAAAAGTGATAGCGGTGGATGGACAGCTACTTCTGAGGGTGAGTGACTGGCAATACCCCCATTTCCAAATCAAGAATAACCTTTTGTTTCAGGTGTCGCGCCAACAGGGGAAACTTCGAGAGGTACTGTTGCTGCCACGACGGTACATGGGAACCGTTCTTCAACTGGTCCACACCCACCTGTTGGGGGCGCACCTGGGAATGGAGAAGACCCGGGAATGGATCGCCGCCCGGTTCTACTGGCCTGGGATGAGGAGGGCCGTGGAAGACTATTGTCGCAGCTGCCCGGAGTGTCAAATCACTGCCCTAAGAGCACACTTCTGAAACACGCTGGTCCCCCTAACGATCATCGGGGTGCCCTTTGAATGCACCTTGGACTACGTGGGACCCCTGGTAAAAACAGCACGAGGACACCAGTACATCCTGGTAATAGTAGATTATGCCACCCGGTATCCCGAGGCCATTCCCCTGTGGGCGGAGGTATCCAAGGGAATTGCCTGGGGGCTGTTCCACCTCTTTAGCCGGATGACAGACCAAGGTACTAAGTTTATGTCCCACCTAATGAAAGATTTGTGTGCTCTCCTACAGATCAAGCAGATCTGGACCTCCGTTTTTCTCCCGCAGACGGATAGGCTCATCGAGCAGTTCAATTAAACACTTAAACAAATGCTGCAGAAGGTCATCAAGCAGGATGTGAAGAACTGGGAGCAGCTACTACCCCACCTAATGTTCTCGGTCCGAGAAGTGCCCCAGTTATCCACCGGGTTTTCCCCTTTTGATCACCTCTACTGGAGGAGAACACACGGCCTACTGGACCTTGCCAAGGAGGTGTGGGAAGCCCAACCGACCCTCCTTATGCAGCGTGGTAGAACACGTGGAGACGATGAGGGAGTGGATGACAGCCATATAGCCAGTGGTAAGGGAACATATGGAGAAGGCCCAAGTCCAGATCTAGAATCGGGGAACCCAGCCCTGAGAATTCCAGGTGGGAGACAAGGTGTTGGTCTTAATCCCCAAGGCAGAAAGTAAGTTCCTGGCAACATGGCACGGGCCGTACAAGGTGATAGAGAAGCTGGGACCCGTCAATTACCGCGTATGGCTGCTGGGAAGACGGAAACCCCAACAGATTTACCATGTGAACCTATTGAAGAAGTGGCATGAAACGACAGCCTTGGCCGTGTTATGGTTGGGACCCAGGATGCCAAAGGTACCAGTGGTGGTCGCAATGCAATGAGGACCTCGACCCGGCCCAGAAGCAATCTCTCCAGGAGCTCATCAATCGGAACACGGCGGTTTTCTCTGAGAAGCCGGGCTGCTCATTGAACACCACGTCACACATCCGCACCCAGCCCGGGGAAACGGTACGAAAGAGGCCATATCGGATTCCCGAGGCACGAAGGAAGGCCGTGAAGCAGGAAGTGGAGACTATGCTGAGGATGGGGGTATTTGAAGTCCCACAGCACATGGTGCAGCCCCATCGTGTTGGGTTCCCAAACCAGATGGTAGCCTGCGCTACTGTAATGATTTCCTGGGTGTGAACGACATCAGCGTGTTCGATGCCTACCCTATGCCGAGGGTGGACAACCCCATCAACCGATTGGGAAAGGCCCGGTACATCAGCACCCTCGATCTTGCCAAAGGATATTGACAGGTACCATTGGCAGCCTGCTCCCGGAAGAAGAGGGCATTGTCGACACCGGACGGATTATATCAGTACCAGGTGCTCCCATTCGGTCTCCACGAAGCCCCGCCCATGTTCCAGCGCCTGATGGACAAAGTACTTCGACCCCACCAACAGTACACAGCGGCCTATTTGGATGATATCATCATCCACAGCCAAGGTTGGGAAGAGCACCTGACGCGCCTCCAGACAGTGCTGGACGCGTTCAGGCAAGCCGGGTTGACGGCGAACCCCAAGAAATGCAAACTAGTGTTCGAGGAGGTGGAGTACCTGGGGTATTTGATCGGACAGAACGTCAAGCCCCAGAAGAGGAAGGTCCACACGGTACGTGACTGGCCCATTCCACGCACCAAAACACACATTAAGTCCTTCCTGGGACTGGCAGGATACTACAGCCGGTTTATCCCCAACTTTGCGGCTATAGCCCCCCCCTTACCGATCTAACCAGGGCCCGCCTCCCGAAAACAGTGAAATGGACAGGCGAGACCGAAGCAGTGTTCAGGCACCTGAAGTGGAGAGCGGTGGATGGCCTCGTCTACTGGTCGTCGCCGCTGTGGAGGTGGGTGATTGCTATGGTCCTATGGTTTCTCTCGACTCACCCGGCTCCAGGATAGATTTTGACTCTTCAAACATACCAGAGTCGCTATATGCGATCCCTGACTCTGCTTCTGGTACGCAAGCTATTTTAATTAGTTCCCCGCATCCAGTGCAGGCGGGAGGGATTGTTAATTGCGCTACCGAACTGCCCCTAATCAAAACGAAACAAAACGGCCTAAACCCAGCCGTCAGAAAACACAGAAAATTTTACTTTTTTCAATGTGTCAATCACTCTCGAGTCATCTGGGACCCACGAGCTAAGCCCAAGGGACTACTAGGGGGGCACTTGAACATTCGTAGTGTCATTCCAAAAAGTGATCAAATTCAACATCTACTCACAGACTCCAACCTTGACTTTCTCTGCCTCTCAGAGACATGGCTCCATAAACACTCTCCATATGCTGCTTTGATTGTGCCTGGCTACAATGTTTTCAGGAGAGACAGGATTGAAGGAAGAGGAGGGGGTGTGATGATTTACATTAAAGAACATATCCGATGTAAACAAATTGAGTGGTCATGTGATAATGAACTAGAATGTATCGGCCTGAACGTTACACTGTCTCCCCAAATGTCTTTTACCCTCATTGGAATGTATAGGCCACCTTCCACCAAAAGTGTGTTTTTTGATCAGTTTAATACCATGCTTAGGGAATGTGATTTTGGGAAAGAGGTCATCTTAATGGGAGATTTTAACATTAATTATGAAGACAAGTGTTGTAGGAAAACCCTCAAACAGATCACTAATACATTTGACCTTACACAGCTAGTTAAAGGGCCAACCAGGGTGACTTGTTGCTCTAAAACACAGATTGATTTGGTGTTCAGTAATAAACCAGAGAGAGTGACTAAATCATTCAATATGGTTACTGGGCTGTCTGATCATAATCTGACACTTATAGCCAGAAACCTGTCTAAGAGCAGGTTTAACCTCTCTACTGTTAGAAAGCCGGATCAACTCAGAATACCTAAGAGTGATTTAAACTATTTTGAAAAAGCAATTAAGGGAATAAACTGGAATGATCTCTTGTCCTATACAGACGTGGAAGCTGATAGTCAGGTTTTTCTATCCACAATCCAGACTACAATAAATGGCTTCCTAAATAAAATAAAATCCAAACCTGGCCAAAAGAGCACTCTTCCTTGGCTAAATGGAGAAATCTGGAAATTGATGAAAGAACGAGATTATGCTCTAAAAATAGCCCTAAAATCTAAATTAGAGCATGACAGACGTAGGTTTACCATGTTGAGAAATAAGGTGATGAAAGAAATCAGACAGGCCAAGGCAAACTTTTTTATTAACATAATTGGTGAAGCAAAGAGAAATTCTAAATTGATATGGGAGAATCTAAAAAAGTTAACAGGGAAAGACCATGGTAACACTGCAAAAAGACTAGAAATCATGGTGAATAACAATCTAACACAGGATGCAGTCGAAATAGCAACAGCCTTCAATTCCTACTTTATTGACTCCCCCTCCACTGGTTTCTTGGGCTCAGTGCTAGTAAATTACACTCAACCTGTCTTCATCATAAGGGAGGTTTCTGAGTCAAAGGTGAACAAGGTGATTAGCTCACTAAAGAACTCTAAAGCCAAAGATGTGTTTGGAATGGACTCTACCTTTCTTAAAAACTACAAAGAGTCACTCATTGGCCCCATTACTAAGGTCACCAACACATCTATTGGTCTCGGTGTGTTTCCAAGGGTATGGAAGTCGGCCATAATAACGGCCATCTTTAAATCAGGCGACCCTGCTGACGTGAGTAACTACAGGCCCATTAGTATACTACCTGTGGTGTCAAAGGTTGTTGGAAAGTGTGTAGCAGAACAACTGATTGCCCACCTCAACAACAGCCCCTTCACATTACACTCCATGCAGTTTGGCTTCAGAGCGTAACACTCCACAGAAACGGCCAACTGCTTTCTTCTGGAAAATGTGAAGTCCAAGATGGACAAAGGGGGTGCTGTTGGGGCTGTGTTTCTGGACCTAAGGAAGGCTTTTGATACTGTTAACCATGAGATTCTCATCACAAAATTGTCCAAGTTCAACTTTTCCCCTGATGCCTTGAGATGGATGAAATCATACCTTGAAGGCAGAACTCAGTGTGTCAGAGTGAGCAATGAGATGTCGCCCACTCGTAGCTATGATGTGGGCGTGCCCCAAGGGTCAATACTGGGGCCCCTCCTGTTCAGCCTGTACATTAATGATCTGCCTTCTGTCTGTACTGGGTCTGAAGTTCAAATGTATGCAGATGATACAGTGATATATGTGCATGCAAAGAGCAAACAACAAGCTGCACAAGAACTCACTACTGTAATGGTCCAGGTTACAAAGTGGCTCAGTGACTCGTGTTTGCATCTCAATGTGAAAAAAACTGTTTGCATGTTCTTCACAAAGAGGGCAACAGATGCTACTGAGCCAGATGTCTATGTGTCAGGGGAGAAGCTCCAGGTGGTATCCGATTTTAAGTACCTTGGCATCATACTTGATTCCAACCTCTCTTTTAAAAAGCATGTGAAAAAGGTCATTCAAATAACCAAATTCAACCTAGCTAATTTCCGATTTATACGAAATTGTTTGACTACAGAGGTAGCAAAACTGTACTTCGAATCTATGATACTCCCCACTTAACATACTGCTTGACTAGTTGGGCCCAAGCTTGCTGTACAACATTAAAACCTATTCAGTCTGTCTACAAACAGGCTCTCAAAGTGCTTGATAGGAAGCCCAATAGCCATCATCATTGTCACATCCTTAGAAAGCATGAGCTCTTGAGTTGGGAAAATCTTGTGCAATACACCGACGCATGTCTTGTATTCAAGATCCTTAATGGCCTGGCTCCCCCTCCACTCAATATTTTTGTTAAACAGAAAACCCAGACATATGGCAGCAGATCCACAAGGTCTGCCATGAGAGGTGACTGTATAGTTCCCCTAAGGAAAAGCACCTTTAGTAAATCTGCATTCTCTGTGAGAGCTTCTCATGTCTGGAATACACTGCCATCAGACACACATAACTGCACCACATATCACACTTTCACAAAATGCTTGAAGACATGGCTAAAGGTCAATCAGATTTGTGAACATGGTCCCTAGCTGTGTGTTGCCGCTTTCCATGTTGTCTGTTGTCTGTAGCTTGTGAGGTGTGGAAACACTTTGTTGCTTTTATGAATTTTGTCTTGCTGCTTTTTGTTCTATGTTGCTCTGTCTGTATGCTACGTCTTGCTTGTCCTATGTTGCTCTGTCTGTATGCTATGTCTTGCTTGTCCTATGTTGCTATGTCTTGCTTGTTCTATGTTACTATTGTCTATATTGTAATTGTTTTTAATAACCTGCCCAGGGACTGCGGTTGAAAATTAGCCGGCTGGCTAAAACCGGCACTTTTACTGAAACGTTGATTAATGTGCACTGTCCCTGTAAAAATAAAAAATAAACTCAAACTCAAACTCAAGGAAGCGCTGTGCTCCCATCCGATTCTCGTATCGCCTGATTTCCAGGTGCCATTGTTGGTCCAGACAGACGAATGCGACACGGGACTAGGGGCCATCCCTAGTCCACTTCCCAGGAGCACCCCCATTGTGTACATAAGACTATTTGGAGCTGATTGTGGTTGGTGAGTAATCAAGGGGCTGATTGCTCACCAGCTGGACGAGATCCATAAAGCTGCCAGAAGGGCAACACATGGGAGAGGGGACTGGGTGAATAGAGGTTCCTCCCGTGTAGTCATGCTCAGTCCCAGAGATACGGAGGGAGCTCAATTTTGTTCCCCCCATGATACAGCAAGACCCCGGAACCCAGAAGACGGTATGCCAGTCTCCTGGAGGAGACCTTTTCTTTCTTTTTGTTTGTTATTTACTTTAAATTAACACCCTTGATACCGAGCTAATCCAACCCTGTCCATGTCTGATATGTGTAAACGTCTTGACCAAACCCCCTGGTCTGCCACAATATTTACCAAAGGGTCCCAGTGGACTGGCAATTCCCCCTTTGGACACATGACTCACATTGTGATTCAATGCATCCCAATAAAACAACAACGCTGCCTGTTAAATAAAAAATAAACAAATTAGAATAACAAATCAAATTAGAATTACAACTCTTGATAACTCCATAAGGAAATAATTGTATCCCATAAGGTAATGGTAAAATAGACCAGAGACGGCTGTCTTTCATTCAGGGGCAGCGTTCTCTCTCTGTCTTCTTGTGGGACAAAAGTTCTCACGATAACTGACACATCATACAGTCCTATTGGCTTAGGATCATTTTAACGTTGTACTATCTATAGCAAATGTCAACAATAACAACAACATATTTATTATAATTTGATGCATTGTGCTGGGAAATTGAGCATAAAAATACAAATATACTCTGAGTGTACAAAACATTAAGATTATCCTTTGGGTGGTGGACCATTCCAGATATACACAGGAAACTCTTGAGCGTGAAAAACCCAGCAGCGTTGCAGTTCTTGACACAAACCGGTGCGCCTGGCATTACTACCATACCCCCTTCGAAGGCACTTAAATATTTTGTCTTTCCCATTCACCCTCTGAATGGCATACAATTGTCTCAAGGCTTAAAAATCTTCTTTAACCAGTCTCCTCACCTTCATCTACACTGATTGAAGTGGATTTAACAAGTGACATCAGTAAGGGATCATAGCTTTTACCTGGAT